>NW_027466209.1:0-42500 GCF_046127955.1 Nelusetta ayraudi
CGCCCACAAAAGGCCACGGAGCCGTCGATCTCCGAAAGCCCGTGGCTCACTGGTCTCGCCGCTCCTCACGCGCGTTGTCTTCCCTGCACGCTGATGACGTCAAATGCGAGTTGAGAGGGGGGGGGGGGGGGGGGAAACAACAACGTTCCCAGATTCCAGCAGGTCTGTCTGGTGCCCCTCCCCCGTCACAGTGAATTACCGTATTTTTAAAAAAAGTCTCGACGCTGCACCCGGCATCCGGAGCGTCGAGTCGCCGCCCAACCTGCTGCTCCGGCTGCTGACCGGCCGCCGAAGAAGGACGGATGAAAATAACTGCAAACCCGACGCAGGGCGAAGAGGAGGCCGATCGCAGGGTGAAGAGGAGGCCGATCCCAACAGGTGGAGAGAAGCTCCCAGCGCACAGGAAAACTGCCCAGGACAGAGCGATGGAATAGTTCCATGAGGAGGAGGAGGAGGAGGAAGAGGAGGAGGACAAGGAAGAGTAGGAGGGGGAGGAGGAGGAGGAGGAAGAAGAGTATGAAGATGAAGAGTAGGAGGATGAGGAGGAGGACAAGGAAGAGTAGGAGGAGGAGGAAGATAAAGAGGAGGAGGATGAGGAGGACAAGGAAGAGGAGGGGGAGAAGGGAACAAGGAGGAGGAGGAGGACGAGGAAGAGGAGGAGGACAAGGAGGGAACAAGGAAGAGGAGGAGGGGGAGGAGGAGGAGGAAGAAGAGGATGAAGATGAAGAGTAGGAGGATGAGGAGGAGGACAAGGTAGAGGAGGAGGAGGAGGAAGAAGAGGATGAAGATGAAGAGTAGGAGGATGAGGAGGAGGAGAAGGAGGAGGAAGAGGAGGATGAAGATGAAGAGTAGGAGGATGAGGAGGAGGAGCGGGAGGAGGAGGAGGGGAGGGGGACACCAACAGGCCACAGGAGGCGCTGCAGCCAAGTGGAAGCAGATGATGTGCGGCCGCTCTGATCTCATTCCCGGCCTGCGGGCTCCCACGGCGAAAATTTGCAGGAGAGCCGCCATCCATCAGCAGCGGGCGTCGCCGTAATGACGCGCTCGCCGTCTGCTTCACCCGGCCGAGCGGCGGCGGCGGCGCCAACACATCCATTATTTAACCTTGTGAACGAGGCGAAGGGGATCGGTAGAAATAACAGACGCCCGGCCGTGCGGCCGCCTGCTGACACTTCCACTCCACAGCCCGCTGAATAATGCACCAGCACTGAGGGGAGGGCGGGGGGAGCTGCAGGTGGAGCTGATGTAAGGAAAAAAAAACATGTATACGCGTGTTGTATACATATATATATATATATATGTGTGTGTGTGTGTGTGTGTGTGTGTGTGTGCGTGTGCGTGTGTATAAATACACCTATATATGCAGCGCCCTTGAAAAATGAGGCTGAGCAGCTGGGAAGTGGGCGGAGTCGAGCTCCCAAGTGAGGAAGTTCAGACGACGGGACTGAGAGTTCTGTTGGTTTCATCGACAGTGCGGTCTGTATTTCCAGCTACAGCAGCTCGCCGCCACATTCCTCTGGATGTGCGGCCAACGCGCTGGAGATGAGCCAACCAGGGCAGAATGCAACCGACCACCTGGAGCTCCGGACCACCAACGTTTGATTTCCGGCCTCGGGAAGCCTGCAACCCGCTGCGCTGCCGCGCCGCCGCTCGCTGTTTGTCGGTGGCTGGGAAACTCACACTGATGAGGTCACGTTGTCGCTGCTGCCCACTTACATTTAAAAAATGCGGATGTACACCAAAAAAAAATAAAAAAAACCTTTGACATGCTAAATCATGGAAAATCACTTGTGAAGGCCTGTTGCTAGCTCCTGCTAGCCCAGCCCACATCCGCTACTGGGCTCCAGACACAACAACAACAGTAACAACAACAACAACAACGACAACAAACAATAAGATCAGTAAATAATGCAGACATACACAAAAACCCACACACACTCAACAAGCTAAATCTTGGAAATCCACTACAGACACAGCTCTGAAGCTAGCCCCCGCCGCTAGCTAGCTCAGTCCCTGCCGTCAAACCGGAGCGCCACGCACCGTATTCCTAACGTCTATTGGAAACAAAGAGGTCCAAACTTTGTGAGCCATATACCTTTTTTGAAATCCTATTTTAAGTTATGATTCACCACTCCTGGCGAGCCACTGGCGTGTGGTGGTCATGGCCCCGAGCACTGCGGGGAGGCGTCCGCTATTTTTCTGAATGGAAGCTGGCAACACCGCTCCCGCCCACTCCTCCTCCCTGAAGCCGAGGCCGCTCCACCTCAACGGCTCGCCTCAATCTGTTCCCAGCAGCCTCTCTCTCTCTTTCTTTCTCCGACCGACCGACCGACCGCCGTTATCAACAAAGCGGCTAGCGAGGTGCTATCAGGCTGCTCATCCGGCTGCCGCCATGCCGGGGAGATCCCGATAATGGTGCGCTTAGTATGCAGCGAGCCTTCCGGCGGAAGAGCATCGCTCTTCCATATTCATTCCAGCATAATGTTGTTGTTTTTTTTTTTTTTAAATTACCATATCTTCCAACCTTGTAGGGACAAATGCACTCAAAACTCCCCAGGAGGCTGTTAAATGAAACGCATGCGAACATGTTGCCCCCCCCCCCCGCCCCCGGGCTTCAACGTGCTGTTTGCGCTCCAGACGCGGACGCGGTGGGCGTGTTGGACCCGGATGAAGCGTTTGGTGTCTTTTCCTCAGCCAGCCGGGAGAACGTCCACCGCCCTCAACCATCCACCGGTTACTTCCCTTCCCTCTGAGCTGATGAAGTTCTTTCCACGGGTTAAAACACATTTTTGGCCGGGGAAAAGATGCCGAGGGAGGAAGAATGAATGTGACGTGAAACATTCATTCATTCATCTTCCATACCCGCTTCCTCCCGAGCTCAGGGTCACGGGGGTTTGCTGGAGCCCCTCCCAGCTGTCTCAGGGCGAAGGCAGGGTGACACCCTGGACACGTGGCCAGTTCATCGCAGGGCCACGTAGACATAGACAACCATTCACACTCACGTGCACACCTACGGACAATTTAGAGTTTCCAATTGACCTCACATGCATGTTTTTGGAGTGTGGGAGGAAGCCGGAGAACCCGGAGAGAACCCACGCAGACACAGGGAGAACATGCAAACTCCACACAGAAAGATCCCAGGCCCAGAATCCAACCCACAACCTTCTTGCTGTGAGGCGGCAGCGCTGCTAACCACTGCGCCACCGTGTCGCCCCTGACTTGAAACAAAACAGAAAAAACGACTGCTGTGAAGTGATGCAGATCGCTGTGAGTGAGATGTTTTCAAGATGGACAGCGCAGCAACAGGGTTGAGGAGTGCTGGCTGGACAGTCGCCCCGTGGCACTGGTTTGAGCATCCAGGGGGCGGAGCTAGAGGGCGTGTCAATTCCCGACGCCGCTGGCAAAGATCTGCTTAGCGTGAGCAGCAGCAGCAGCAGCAGCAGCAGCAAGGAGGGGAAAAAAAAGCGAAACCAAATGTGAGACAATGGGGGTTTTTGGTGTTTCAAGGCTGGCAGCGTAACAAAGCAAATTAGGGAGCAAAGTTTCCTCTCGACGTGGGACCGCAGTCGCTGTCGCTGTCGCTGTCGCTGTCGCTCGCCTTCTTCTGCAGCTTTAACGATGGAAGAACTTTGCAACGTTGCGGCGCAGTGAGGTTGTGAGAACTGAATCGCAACCTTTTCTTATTATTAACGCTACGCTTTGCAAATTCCTCGCTAACAACGTATCAAAACAAGACCCCCCCCATCCCCCCCGTGCGTAAAAAAGGTAGCAAATGACGCCTCGAGAACGGATTGGGCTGAGGATTCACTCTGATCTTTTCGCTCCAAAGCAGCAGCAAAGAGGCGCTGATGTACTTAGAGATTAATGGAGACGAGCAACGAGCTGGAATGGTTGCAGATGTGAACGTATAAAAGCTAAAAATGAGACTTTATAGTGCGGCCGGGAAACAATGAGAAACAGTTCTTTCCATTTTGTTGCACATTTTGCAAAAAAGGGGGAAAAAAAAAGGTAAGTGTGAAAAATGAGAAAAATAAATGCTGTGTTTGGAATTCCCCCCCCGCCCCAACGCTTCCCACCCGCCGTCCCGCTCTCTGCGTTTCTGTGGCGAAACGCTCCACCGCTGCAGCACACGGCAAACAGTGTGCGTCCATCCGTGTGTGTGTGTTCGCTGAAAAAGAGCTTTTTCCAGCGCTGCCAGCCAGCGGTGTGTGTGTGTGTGTGTGTGTGTGTGTGTGTGTGTGTGTGTGTGTGTGTGTGTGTGTGTGTGTGTGTGTGTGTGGCCTCCTTCAGCTTTGTCATGGTAAACACGCACTTTTGAGCATCTATTATCTCCCTGCTTCCTGCCCAACGGGGAGAGGGGGGGTGGGGGGGGGGGATAAAAAAAAAACCAAAAAAAAAAACACACACCCTGCCCTGTTTGCAGGTGAGCGCGGTGGAGAAGCAGCCAGGATGTGAAACCGCTGGCACAGACACAACCGGCCGGCTCAGTGCAGCCAAAGGGCCTTTCAGCAACACGTCAACTCGGTTTGGAAAGAAAAAAAAAAAAAAAAATGAAACAGTTGCGGCCGTCGTCCAAAAAAACGCAGAAGTAAAAAAAAATATTTTTTTTGTTGTTTTTTTTTTTACGAGGTTGTGAGAAAAAAAGAGTCGCAGCTCAAGTCCGCAGAGTCGAAGGCAACCTCGACTTCTCTTCGTCGCCGCCTTCGGGAGGCCACCGGGTCTACAGGGTGAAGGTTCGGCAGGTGAAGGAAGGTTTGTAGCGCTCATGCTAACGCCAACCAACCGTGTCCCAAAAAAACAAAAAACAAATTCAGAACAGTTTTTGAAGGAGAAATTAAGATTTTTCCCCCAACATTTCAGACTCATGTAGCTTTTACATAACCCCCCCCCCCCAAATAACAACAACAAAAAAAAGAAAAACCTCGAGATCTTAAAAACCTAAAAGCTTCATTGAAGAAGGCGTCATGCACCAGGATTGGAACCCCCCCCCCTCCCATCTCCAGGATTGGGTCAGGTTGTATCACACTGCTTAACAGGAGAACCATCTTAGGGTGGAAACAGTTGGACCGCATAAGGAACAGCCAAACAAGTCCTCTCCTCCCTGCAGCCCCCCCCCCCGCCCCCACCCCCAGTGGAGGCTAAATTTAGCCGCTGCGTTATTGCAGAGCGACCGCTGAACCAAAACAAATCTGTTTGCAAAAAAATGTTGTGTGGTGCTGCTCCCCGGTTCTCCGTCTGGCAGCTTCAGCAGCCAAAACATGTCCTTGCTCGTTTGCTGCAGGTGCTTTGAATCGTCCGAGCAGGCGCCCACAGGCAGATTGCATCACATTTATATCACTTTCAAAACATTGCGAGGGAAAAAAAACAAAAAACAAAAAAACTGAAGACGGATACCAATTGGAACTGAAATTATCGGCTGACGTTGCAAGACCTGAAAGAAATCAATGAGCCCAGAAAGTTCAAATCAATACATCCATTATTCTGCGTGCCGTTTTTTTTTTTGGGGGGGGGGGGGGCTGGAACAAATGGAAGAAGGAGAAGTGGAAATTGCAAGATTAGATTTTCTGAAATATCGGCTGTGTGTGTTTAGGACGTTTAAGCAGGATTTGTCTGCAGGCAGGCCAAATATTCACCTGACAGCAACCCCCCCCCCCCCCCCCCCCTCCCACACACACACACACACACGCACACATTTTGTTATTATACCGTCAACCAGCAATTTGTGTCATTTTCCAAGCAGTTTGTCAGCGTTTCTGCTCAGCACCTGCACAGACGCCCAGAGGCAGCTCACAATAATCAAAGGGAAGTGATAGAAGACGCAGTTAGCCCAGCGGGCCACCGCATCACTTGTTAACAGTGGCTGTTTTTTTTTTTGAATAGTTGTGGGCCAGTTAAGACAGTGCCAGCTCTGTTTCTGAGCAGCACTGCTGGAGATCTGACGCCGGGATGGTGGCCCACATTCCAGCTGTGCTTCAAAAACACTCAAGAACAAAGTCAGTCAGGAGCTCCGAAAGCAACGGCAGCAGCTGCAGATCGCACACTTCCAACGCCGCGCACGGCCCTTCGCTGTTTCCATGCAGCAATCGGTCCTGCGGTGGACTGATCTCAGAACGATCGTCCCACTCCGCCCCTCCGTCTTCAGCGACTACCGATCACTTTAAGGGCAAGGTAGATAGATAGATAGATAGATAGATAGGTAGATAGATAGGTAGATAGATAGGTAGATAGGTAATAGATAGGTAGATAGATAGATAGGTAGATAGATAGGTAGATAGATAGATAGGTAGATAGATAGGTAGATAGATAATAGATAGGTAGATAGATAGATAGGTAGATAGATAGGTAGATAGATAGATAGGTAGATAGATAGGTAGATAGATAGGTAGATAGATAGGTAGATAGATAGATAGATAGATAGATAGGTAGATAGATAGGTAGATAGGTAGATAGATAGATAGGTAGATAGATAGGTAGATAGATAGATAGGTAGATAGGTAGATAGATAGGTAGATAGATAGGTAGATAGATAGATAAGAAAGGAATAATAGGAAGAATAGCAGCTAATTAGCTAGCTAGCTAGTAGTAAGTAGCTCGCCAGCTAAGTAACCAGGCAACAAGACAAATTACATCTTCTGAAGAAAACAACCTAGCCTCCTCTGGGTGTTGAGCCTTCCAGCACTCAGACTATCTTCCGGTTTGTTTAAATGAGCGTCCTGCCTTGTGTTGAATGCACGGCGGCTCTTTTGGTAGTTTCTCTCTGTATTTTCTCTCTCTTACACTGGGCTGCAGGACCACGGAGACAATTTTACCTTCTGGGAACAATTAAAGTGATGAGGCTAAAACATCTAAATTGAACATATGTTTACCTTGACCACATGAACCCGGATGGTTTCAGACAAGTGGCCAGTTCATCGCAGGGCCACATAGAGACAGACAACCATTCACACTCACATGCACACCTACGGACAATTGAGAGTGTTCAATTGACCTCACATGCATGTTTTTGGAGTGTGGGAGGAAGCCAGGGAGAACCCGGAGAGAACCCACGCAGACACAGGGAGAACATGCAGACTCCACACAGAAAGGTCCCAGGCCCAGAATCCAACCCACAACCTTCTTGCTGTGAGGCGGCAGTGGGATGATCTTGATTTCCAAATTTTACGAACTAGCTTCCCACAAGTTATCTGTAGTAGCGTCACAGGAGATCGAAGACCGGAAATAATATCAGAAAAAAAAAAAAAAAAAAAAACAAAAACAGGCAGGGGTTCCGACATCCAACAGCGTTAAACAGAACAACATAATGTCACAGAGGTTCTCCAGTGATGTGGAAGCCCTCGGTCTCCACCGCCACAGCGTCACGTGACCCGTGAAGACGTCAACGTTGGAGAATTCCACCTCCGTCGAACCTCCGAGACAGACAGGATGTCTGCTGCGGCTTCCACTGGGTCGGGCTTCAAGGTTAATGGAAGCCGACCTGCAGAGTCGACTGGCAATTATTGAGAGAGGCGTTTGAGGGACGTGGATCGGGAAACAACAACAACCTGTTATTTGCGTGATTGCAACATCCGTGCTGTTTAATCAAAGAAAACAGCAAAGGCAACACGAGAAAGAAAAAAGAGAGAAAAAGCCGGCGCCTGATTTCCCATTGAGGCGAGGCGACATCAGAAGAAACGGATTGTTTTGTTTTTTGTCTTGTTTCCTCTTCTCCGCCACCGCAGCGTCTCTGAAGCTCCTCTGGCCGTAATTAACCCGCTACCTTCGCCGCCACGCGGCGTCCTACATGAAAACCTCGCCTCTCGCTTCTGATTCATCATTTATCGGAAGCTCGTCCGGGATGCCGATCGGAAACCTCGCCGGTGTGAATTTTCGGGTCGAGACCGCCGTCCACGTGCAGAAGCAGCTAAACAAATACTCTTCATTCTGCACTCGCACTTGGGAAAACATAAAAAAGGGGCCTCATATTACACCCTATCATCATTCTTCAGCAACACAACACAGAATAAGGCGAGAGCAGCAGAACGAGGAGAAGGAGAGCGGCGCCACCTGCATGTAGAGCAGGTCAGAGGAGGAGGAGGAGGAGGAGGAGGAGTGATGCCACGAACCAGGAAATGGAGCGGAACAGTGGCACACACACACACACACACACACACACACACACGCACACACACACACACACACACACACACAGCAAAGTGCTCAACAAACAAGGCCAGAGAGGGAAACAGGAGCACGTGTCCCGGCTGGTGGCAGCGGCGCCGCGACGCAGCTACGCTTTAATAATGAAGTCGGTGTGATGAAGTCGTCAGCTGGTCGGCAATCGACTGCTGCGGTCTGCGGCTGTTTCACCGGAGAAAAAGATTTCACTCTGATATGCTTTTTTTGGTTTTGTTTTTTTTGAAATGTTGGCTTGGGAAACTGTGCTGAGACAGCAGCAGCCCACTTAGCCCTGTGTTTGCAGCCTCCTGCTGGACCTTAAACGCGTTGGGGACGATGACCAGGTGATCGCAGAGGGGCGGAGCCAACGCCTGGCGGCTGGCGTTGTTGCCAACACCTGGGAGAGGTATCGGTGCACTTTGTGACCTCACCGAGGGCTGGAAACTTTGCGGGAGCTCGCAAGAAAACGTTGGTTACGTGAATTTTATACTGCGAGGGATCTTTGAATTATTATTTCTTGCCTCGGTGGCTTCTTTATTAAAAATCTTTAAATTAAAGGAACTTTTTTAGTGCAAACTCTTTAATTTGCTTTATGTATCTTCGGTGTTTTTTCTTTTGGAATCTTTAATTAAGAAATGAACACACACACACACACACACACACACACACATATATATGTATGTACCTGAGAACAGCTTTTTAATATGATCTTTGTTGTTACGGCTCAGCCTTGTAACAGGATTTAATTGTCCTTGTGGACTTTTTTCCACAGCAATTTAAAAGAAAAATACAAACACAATTGAGAAGCAAAAGCCACCGACGGGCAATTCAGCACTAAAAGCAAACAAGAAGAGCAATGGAGTGGAAACCACTCAGAGGATAAAAGTTGAAAGTTAGAAAGAGGCTGGAGAGCAACCAGGCTCGTCCAGCAGACAGGTCGAGCGTCGCTCTGCGTTCTCACTCTCCGTTCTCACTCTCCGCCTCTTTGTTTGACTGCTGATGAAGAGGAGGGATGTTCAGGGAAGAGGGAAAGCAGAGTGACAGATCGATGGCGGTGCAGCGGGACAGGCCGAGCAGGTCGATGGCGGTTCCTCAACGTCATCCTCGGAGCGGCGAGCCGAGGAAACGGCCGCTGTGCCGAACGCTGACCGGAAGGGAACGCTTCTTAATTATTTTTGCGTGGGTTTGAGTCGCTGCCGCAGAATCACGAGGAGGGGAAAAAAAAAAATCCCCCTGGAGCGACAGTTTGTCTGCACTCTCTCTGATTAGAGCCACGCTCCACCCAGGCTTCAGCCATAGAATAAATAAATAGATAAATAAATAAATAAATGAAACAAACCGGAACGCCGGTCGCTGCTTATCGCCGCTTCCTATCAGGCGGTGGAGGCCGGAATAATCTCCCGGCTTATTCCGAGAGCGTCGGCGCCGTAAATCTACTGGCGGCGAGCCGATATCATCTGGTGTCGAGGAGAAGCCACCTCATTCATCTCGCCGTCAGGGCCGCGCCGAGCGTCTCTCTCTCTCTCTCTCTCTCTCTCTAATATCTGCTTCCAAGGACGTTCCATATCTGGCCGCCGCCCCCTCAGAGAGTTTAGCACCGCCATGAACCGGACGCGGCAAAGTCGAGGAGTGAAGGAAAAAAAAAAAAAAAAAAAAAAAAAAAGTTGTTATGAGCTTGTTTGTTTGTTTTTTTTTGTTATTTCAGAAATTTTTCACACGGATGCCTCAAAAGGAGACTAGTTCAGGTGGGGGCAAACTACGGCCCGTGGGCCATGTGGGCCTTTTTAATTCGGCCCACCGAACATGAAGACATTTGAAATTGTATTTCATCCGTTTTTTCAGTGCTTTAAGAGTCATTTCAATAAAGAGCTATGCTGTGGGGCTTCAAAGACACATATGTTGTTGTAAATTTGCTAATGTTCATTTTCAACTGACATGAAAGCACGTGTTTTCTACATATCCCATGATATATTTTTTCCTCCCGTGAGGTGGGTCACCAAAACACTCCATCTGCTCCTGCTTTGGCCCCTCGGTCAAATTGTGGGACCCATTGTGGCCCACCAGTCAATTGGTTAGCCCACCCCTGGACTAGTTTATTACGTTCAACTACTCTGTAGTTTGATATCACGCTAAAAGGATTCCAGCAGAAAAAAAAAAGCAAATGAAAAGTCCTCTCAATTTTCGAGGGATTTACTGCAAACATGTGACCGTCGTTGCTACTTTTTTATCCGTATTTTACTCACGGACGAGTGATTAGCGAGAGCCGGGGCCGGCACAAAGAGTTTAAAATGACTTTAAAAAACTGCCTTCAGAGCGACGTCCTCTGGGCTGTGCTGTGCTGCCTCGGAGGCTCATAGTGTATAATTCACATCATATTACACTTAAAAAGCCATTATTGTGCCACTGCTGGGCTCCGGCGGTGTGATTAGTCAGCGCGTGTCTTTCTGTCGGGAGGCCGAACCTGCATCAACGTTGTCAAAGCCCTCAAAAAACAAAAGTGGAACTTGCTGCAGGCGCCTGCAGCTCCTCAGCAGCCACTTTCCTGGACGGCTGCCGTCTCACACTGGTGCTCCAGACCAACCCGAGTGATTAACGCCACATGTTCTCCGAGCTAATCCTGAATGGTGGGTCACATGACCCATCGCCAATGACAGTGGACAGCGGCGGGGGGCGGGGGCACGATGACAGGGCACACACACACAGTATTGAGAATAGAGCCTGTCCATCAGTTGTTGGTCTGTGTGTGTGTGTGTGTGTTAAGGCTATAGGCTGTTAACCTACTTTCTTTTTAAAAATGGACACAAACTCTGGAGTGCTTCATTTTTGGCCTCTCCACCTACATAAACACCCACCCACACTCTCACTCTCACACAAGCCCACATACACACACATACAAACACAAACACACACGCACGCACACACACACACACACACACACACACACACACACACACACACACACACACACACACACACACACACACACATCTTAGAGCCATCAGGGCCTCCGCTATAGACCAGTTGCCAGTGCTGGCGCTGTGGTTGCTATGGAAACACCTGCATCCTGCTAATCCCATGAATAGGATGCGACGAGCGGCAGATTAACGCTGTGGCAGCCGGAGACGATAAACCGAAGCTCGTTGCTCAAAAGGACACTTGACTCGGGTCCCTGGCACCTCCCCCTGACAACACCTGGCTGGAAAGTCGAAGCGTTGCAGCGACAATGAGGGTGGGGGAGAAAAGAAGACGAAAGGAAGAAGGCCGAAACGTTGCAGGTGCTGATTGTTTACGGCTGATTGGTCCCATTGTGCCTCCGAGGTCAAACGCTCAATCGCTGCACTTCCTGCAGCGGCGGTTAGAGCAGGAAGCGTCAGAGTCCGAGGCAGGTTCAGGGTCTCAGAGGGAGCCAGGTTTGAAAAAAATGCACTTCTTTTTAACGTTTCTACCATTAATATGAGTCTCCGTCCTGTCAATGAAGTCCTTGCTGATGGTGAAGATGGAGGTGTGGGAGGATAGATGGAGGTGATGAAGAATGGATAGTGATGATATAGGATGGATGGAGAATCTCAAGAATGGGTGGAAGTGATTGAGGATGGATGGAAGGTGTATGGAGGTGGTGGAGGATGGATAGAGGATGGATGGAGGTGGTGGAGGATGGATGGAGATGATGAAGGATGGAGATGATGAAGGATAGATGGAGGATTGATGGAGATGATGAAGGATGGATGGAGGATGGATGGAGATGATGAAGGATGGATGGAGGATGGATGGAGATGATGAAGGATAGATGGAGGATGGATGGAGATGATGAAGGATGGAGATGATGAAGGATGGATGGAGGATGGATGGAGATGATGAAGGATGGAGATGATGAAGGATGGAGATGATGAAGGATAGATGGAGGATGGATGGAGATGATGAAGGATGGATGGAGGATGGAGGCTGTGGGACGTCCTCCAGCCCCTCCAGGTTGGGGGAGTCAGTGGGCTGACTTGTCCAGACGAGGCGCTGCCAGCTGACCGGCCGACCGACTCCCTGACTCCTCTGCCACCAACCAGACAAGTGGGAGGAGCCTCAGAGCCGCTCAGGGTTATTTATGGAAAAAGAGGGCAAGCTGACATCACCCCGAGTGATGCTGCGTCCCTGTGATACCGTGTGTGTTTGAAGGTGAAAACACAGACGTATACACACACACACACACACAAAAACACACACACACACACACACACACACACACACACACACACACGCACACATCTGGGTCGTATTCATCATAGTGCCACAGAGGAGCGTCAGTATTTTTTTGGCCTCTGACAGGTGGCATCAGTCACCCTGTCACAGCAGGCTGCAACCTTCCACCACTTTCAAAGACGTCGTCTGGTTACAGCCAACAGAAACACCTCGCGTTGGGCAAGAGTCACAAACTAGCAAACATATAAATACAACTTATGGATCTTTTTCTTACACAAAAAAAACAAACTTCATTCTATCTTCTTTTTTTATTTCTATTTATTTATCTTTTAATTTTATTTAAAATGCATTTTTTTTTTTTTTTTACTTTTAGTAAGTAAGCCAATCAGCTTTCAAAGTCAACAACATTTAATTTGGCTTCTCATGAGAAAAAACAAAAAAAACAAAATGACAAAAAACAAGAGAATGGAGGCGACAGCCGTCACGATGCTGCACGCAGCTTCTGAGCCTGCTGATGTCAACAAGGCAGCGATGACTGAAATCCCGTTTTGTCTCATTAAGCCGACTTGATTTAATTTATACAAAAGGTTCTTGTTCCCATCCTGATTTTTCTGCTTCTACCACGGCAGAGTGCATTATTTCTTACCAAATGCTCAACCGATTATTGATTTAAAGTTCATTAAAAAGTTGTCCCCCTCGAAAAAAATGAATAAAATAGATTGGTTGCATTATCCATAATTCATAATTTGGAATTTGAGGTAATTTTTCAGCTCGATGGTTATTTTTCGTTTTAATGTCACCGTGTTTTAAAATCTTAAGCTAAAATTCATTTGTAATTCAAAATTGTGTTTAATGACCCAAATTTGTCGCGTTGGTTTGGCTGGGGAAAGCGCCCTCTGATGGTAGAGTTCGTTCACGCTCGTCTGTCTCACAAGGTTTGCACTTCAAACTGATCCATCACACAGTCTCAGCCAGAATTTGAACGACAACAGAAAAATAAGAACAAACACAAGCTTAAGAAGAAAATTTGATTGATTGAAAGTTGGAGGGGAAAATAAAAGGCAGGTACAACAAAACTTGACCCTGTGTGGTGCCCTGCTTCCACCCCTAACCCAATATCCTATCGTCAACCTGCACTGACTTTACAGTAACAAAAGCAAAAAAATTGAGTTTCAGGATGACAAAGCAAAGAGGAGAAGCCGCCTGACAACACACACTGAAGGCCAACAACAACGGCGGCAAAAATCAATACCCACATTTGTCCTCTTGTAATTTTTTTTTATCTCGGGGCTTAAACGTCCTCCCGTCCTCTATTCCCAAAAGGTGTTTATTGTGTCAGCGCCTCTCAGAATCGCAGATGAAAAGAAGGAAAAGAGTGACGAAACAAAACAAGGCGGGAGATTAGCGGAGGGACGGTGGCGCCCAGATCAGAGAGGAGCTACGTTCCCGCCCCGTTCCTCCGCTGCTCGGCGCGGGTTCCTCTCCTCTGACTGAAGCGTCTGATCCCGGAGCGCCGGGAATACGGCTTCAGTGGGAATCTGACTGCGTTTCGCTCTCTGAGCGACAGGGGGCAGAACGCGGTTTCGTTTGCCACTTCCTGTCGGCTCGGTGAAGCGTGAGGAGGTCGCGCCTCAAAACGATGGATTGTTTTTGTTGCTCACGCAGCGTCAGAACTTTGCTCCTGTTTCTCTGTCATTTCCAGATTCAAATCTTCCAAGCGATACGTACAGCACAGAAAATGAATAAACTGAAAGATATAAAAGTCAAAATTGTGCTTTTACTGTAAAGAAAAATGAGCTACATTTCAAATCAGTTACACTGGGAATAGATCACAGCGTTCGGTCTCGTTCTGTCTCTGTGTCTCTCTTTGGCAGCGAGAAGGCAACAAGTTAAATCATCATAAAAAATTAAAGAAAAAAAAAAAACAACAGAAAAAAAGACATGCGAAGCCTCTGGATCAACACCAAATTCAGCAGAGCTTCCAGAACGTGACGGATAAACGGCGCCTGATGAATTAATCTGTAACAGCAACGCCGCTTTGATTGTGTCGCTGTCGTGACGGCGAGGCTGATTCCTAATGGCTGCGCACATGAAGGGGTAGGAAGAGGAGGAGGGGGCGGAGATTGACTTCAAACCTTCGCCAGAACTCATTTGAATAAACGGTTGAGATCTTAATAAGGGGAGGAGGAGGGGGAGGTGGTGCTGCGTAAGGAACAGAGGAGGAGAGACTTTACAAGGAGTCTATGGGGTGGGGGTGTGGGTGGGGGTAATTCCCAGCAAAGTGGCTGCAGAAAAATAAATAAATAAATCAACAAGTAAAGGAGCAGTTCCCAGAGTTGGTGCCCAGCAGTCTTGGCTCCGTCGCTCTGGGTTTTCTGTTACCCGGTGACTTCAGAATGCAACAATTGCTCCGTATAATCAAATCAGCCAGCTCTCACTTTCGCTCAGAATTAAACCATCTGTGGTCCCTTTTTTTAACGCAAAGGAGGAAGAGCAGCCGTGCGTGTACAAGAGCAGGTTCTTACCTTGGAGGGGAAATGAGCGGCCAGCAGCAGCAGCAGCAGCAGCAGCAGCAGCAGCAGCAGCAACAGCAGCAGCAGGGGGAAAAAAAAAGGACAAACAGGAAGACAAAGAAAAAGTTAATTTATCATCAAAAAGAGCAGCACTTTTCCCTGCTTACAGGCTTTTAATCTGAAATGTAATCAATGCTTGAACAACATGGCAATAAAAAACAAAACAAAACAATAAATGGGAAAGCTTATTGAAAAAACTTCCTTGTATGTGAATTGTGTATTTTAAACCCTGGTGATTTTTTGTTGTTTGTTTTTTCAGTGTGATTGTGCAGCGAACCGCCGACCGATAGCAACAGCTTTATTAAAACAGACCAACAAACAAGGAAAAAAACCAGCAACAAATTAGCCGAACGCTGTAGATTTGTGTGTAAACGCAGCAAATAATGGCTGGAGTGAAAGACAACCTCCCCCGACTGGCAGCTGAAAGCCTCTCAGGATCAGGAGCACAGTATGAGTCGGGACCACATTCAGCCAACACATTAATGGATGGAAATAAAATAAATATGTGAGGAGCGAGCAGAGAGAGAGAGAGAGTGGCAGAACAAGCACCACCAGAAGCAATCGCTTGCTCTAGTTGAAAAAAACAAAAAAAAAAACAAGGCAAATTAGCGGTGATGAATTAGCCGCCGTCAGCAGCTTCTCTCGTCGCTCATACGGCTGATGTGCAGGTCCTATATTATGTTTGTTTTTTGTTTGTTTTTTTTAATTTGGGATTCTACGACATGGCACCTGCGGTTCTGCGCGTGTTGGCAGTAAAAAGATGATTGGGGGCTAGACAGGTGTGATGATGTCATTGAGCCCAGGCGAAGGTGTAGACAGATAGAGGTGGAGGATTCGTAAGCTGTATTTTTCCTTTATAACTACCACAGCTTTTTTTCCCCCACCCCTGACCAGCAGGAAGCAGCGCCGACTTATTTCTGATGCGCCGGCGTGTTTGCATTCTCGCTTCCCGTCTGTGTCTGAGAAAAAAGTAAAAAGTAGAACCATTTAACACCACCAGTAGATTCAGCAGCATTAATTCCACACGTCCCTCCGGACGAGAGCTCACAGGGGGCGGGACTTTCCACAAAACTCTGCTGTTATTTTTCAGAACTTACAAGTGTTAGTAATACTTTAGGGAATATGTGTCAAACTCTGGCCTGCGGACCAAATTTGGCCCCCAGTGTCATTATATTTGGCTGGCGAAACAATGCCAAAGCCACTGCTCGAGCTGTCCCGCTGGTGTTGTACAGCTCGTGTACCGCTAATAGTACAAATCCCAGAATGCTTTGCTGCTATTCTGGCACGTCAATCAGGACAGGACGCTCATTGAAGGATATTAATGTTACTTAACTTTAAATTTAAAATTTGAATCAGAAGGCTGTAAATATATAAGGTGGCATACAATTTACATTTACATTTTATTTATTTTGATGAGTTTATTTGAAAATCCGATTTAGCATGTGCGCAATATTATTGATTGCTATTGATTCATAAGACCTGGCGTCACATTTTCGGTTGTCCAGACCACAATATTAAATTTTGCTCTACAAGGGGTCCACTTACGAGAACATTAAACTGCCACCTCTTGGTGGAAGAAGAGCATGACACATCACGTGTTAGATTCAAGATGGCCGACAGCCCAGCCAGAAGTTCAGACGGCTGCTCCCAATCCAAAGATCCACTATGAAACATCAACCATGAAATTGAAACGGATTTCATGGTTGATTCTTGTTCAGTATATGTATAGAAGTGTTCCGTGTTTGTTATGGAAGTCGGTCCAATTTCACAAAATATGTATGTATCAATATGTCTAAAATATGTATATAATATCTCACACAGTATGTGGACATCATCTTACTCAGAAACTATATCATGTGAAAAGATAATCGGGTTCCAATTAGCCTAAATATCAAAGAGAAAATAACAATGCATGCCTTGCAAGAGTTCAGGTCTTAGGAGGTTAAGCTTTGCTTGTTCCGTATTTCAGGTTGAAGCAAAACTTTTTTGGGGTCCATATAAAAAGTTTCCCTGTGACATCCGGAGGAAGATTCAAGAAATATTAATGTTCGCCCACGACTTTGTCCCAGTCTTCAATTTTGTTTGTGTTTGACACCCCCCGGCTGTGATGTTTCCAAGCTGGAATGACATGGTCACAGAAGGGGAGGGGGCGTCGACCTTGGCGAGGAAACAACAGGCGGTGTGAACCAATCAGAGAGCTCCCTCACTGCGGGCGGCTCAAACGTGGCCGGCTGGAAGCGGGTGAAGGAGGTCGGCGGATTTTTTTTCTTCTCCATTTTGTTGGGTCTCTGACTCGTCAATAAATGGAGCGCTGCCAACCAGGCTGAGTGATCGTTAAAGGAATTCAGCTCTCGGGCCGCCGCCGTCTACGCCATTGTGAGTTTTAAAGACGACGAGGTGGAGCGTGTAAACATTTATTTTTTTTTTAGGGGGGAGGTGGGCGACGGTTTATTGTGCTGTCCGTTCCCACCAGCACCCTCACGCATCAACAAGTTTGCCCTTGCAAGGTCCTGCACTGTGTGCTGGCTTCAGCTGTGACGGGTGGGCGGGGGCCAAACCCCCGGGGCGTGTTTGTTTGCAGCGAGCGACGTGCAACGACTGAATCGACGGCGCACGCCGCTGCGGCGGGAGACAGAGAGAGAGAGAGAGAGAGAGAGAGAGAGAGAGAGAGAGGAGGGGCCGACGCCGACGGGGCTCCTCCGTCACGGCGGGCGGGTCGGTGGGAAAGACGGATGTGTTGTGTTTGACGCCTCGAGGCCGCGGGGACTCGTCGTCCGTCCGTCCGTCAATAACAAACTACCAGCGAGTCCTCGACACCCTGGAGCACCAACGAAGAAGAGGAAGTAACACACAGGAGCTGCAGGGGGGGCTGGTGTATCTGTCACCCTGTCACTGGAGGAGGGGCATGATAGATAGATAGATAGATAGATAGATAGATAGATAGATAGATAGACAGACGGGCAGATGGACTGACGGAGGGACAGACAGACAGACAGACAGACAGATGGATAGATGGATAGATAGATGATAGATGGATGGATGGATGGATAGATGGATAGATAGATAGATAGAGGGATAGATAGATAGATAGATAGATAGATAGATAGATAGATGGATGGTACAGTGACTCCATCTCAAAGAAGTCAAAACGTCATCTTTTCTGTTTTTCTGCTCTTTTGGAAACTGCCGGCTGGTGTTTTGCCTCAACATTAAATGAAACCCTCTCTGCTCTTAATAGAGACTCTGGGGTTTTTAAACATGCAAGAACAGGAAGTAACGAACGCAGCGCGGCCGCCGTCCTCGCCTCTCGGCCCCAGTCCGGACGGTCTGAGGTGAGGCGTCGACCTCCGCGCTCGGCTGTCACGGCTTGTTAAACTTTCACCTCCTTTTGTGTGTGAGCATCAGTCTAATTAGCAACTTCCTGCAGTCCAGCAGCCCCCCTGCGACTCCGCCTTAAATCCTGCACCCCAGCGGCCGGCCGGTCGGATGCCTGACTGCCTCTGCAAACAGATGTTTCTTCCTGAATTTTGGATGCCACCGTTGTTTTGTTCCTGGTGTGAAGCTGCAGCCATTCAATATATATATAAATATACAAGTGAGACCAAAATTGTTACCCCACCTGGAATTATGGAACATTCTCCGAAAATTCTTCCCAATGTTTTCAGCATTGATCTTTTTTTTTTTTTTTTTTTTACACAGGCGTTTTCCTGACAAAAAATAAATAATAAAAATCAATCTGTTCATGGCTCGACTGGTTCTGAAGGTGGCGGGATTTCGCATCCATCCATCCAACCAGCCAACACAATTCTTCAAACTTCTTCCCACCAGGATGTAGCTCCTCCCACTGGTCTGCCAGTTCTGCTCTGGCTCAGAAGGAGCTTAGCTTGTGGGAGGGGTTTTCACCTTTGAACACAGGGACGTGGAGTCGAGCAGGTTGTTTCCTCACTCTTTCTCCACTCCTTCCTCCCTCCGTCTAAACTGTCTCTCAGCCCACAATCTCGGGAAGCAAAAAGAAAAAGAAAAAAAAGGAAAAACGGCAACGGCTGCAGAAAACGGATTTTTTTTTTTCGTCCCCTTCAATTTGGCTCCGAGCGGACGGCGGCTGCGAGAGCCAAGCGCTAGCCATTAATCCAGACGTTGGATTAATCGTAATTCCGCTCGGCAATAGTTCTTTAAAGTCATAATAGCCTGAATTATTCACACTTTGCGCCGCTGAGGAGTAATTTCTTTCTAAATTATTGAAACACTGGTTCGTAGCAGGCGGCCTGATTGGCCCCGTCGATGCGTGAGCTCCTCACACGCCGCCGTTTGATTCCGCTCTAATAGCCACGTTCCCCTTAACGTCGGCGGTGAAGCGCTGGGTGAGTGACCACTGTGTTCATATTCCACCCTGCTGTCCACACGTTCCGACGCTGCAGCTTGTTACTTTCCCTCCTGTTAATGGAAACCAAGACTGGTTTTATCTGAGCGCAGCGAGGTGCCCTGAACATTCTGCAGGCTCGGAATTAGAAGATCACCACCGGGTTTTCCTTCGCCGTCACCGCGGGAGATTGAGTGCGACGGGCCGGAAAAAAACAGGCCGACTCCCGGTAAAACGACGAGCCCTTTCTTTAATCCTCCACACAAGACGGACGCCTGCAGGAGTTTTTATTGGCCCTTGTGGTTTTGCTGCTTCTGACAGGTTCACATTTTTAAATCAGGAGGCCTTTTCTCTGGTTGTGGCCAAGGACGTGAACTGGATGTCGCGCAAGTGCGGCGGCACAGTGATTTCCAGTGGCCACTCGAGACACTGCAGCCAATGGGGCACAAAAAGCATCTTTCCCATAGACAGCAATACAAAAACAAACACCCGGAACCACCTTCTTCAAGTCATGGACTTTTAATCCTTAGGCCAGAAAATCCTCAATAAAAAAGAGTTTATTCTGAGCGCGACGTCACGTCACATGCTGTGTCTCAACACGTTCTGACTGGCTGATTTACAGAGGCATGATGGGCAGTGACACTAATGTGCTTGCTCACTGGGGGAAAAAAAATGTGCACTGAGTCAAGCTCGCTTCCTCATGATGGAGGAAATAAACAAAATGAATTGAGTTCTATAAGTCAAAACTCCCAGTCTGACTCGTTCAAACTGAAGGACTGGAGTTCGAGTCACGCTCTGGAGTTTTTGCCTGGGAGGCCTCGCGTCACACTGGCATAGAAAAGCTCTGGCGTCACTCTTTGTAAAATATCTGCTTTGAAGCAACCCTCCCGTTTTCAGAGGCCGGGATGGGGTTCATGTGGCTGGGCAGCTGGGGGGATGGAAGTTTGGGAAGGTGTCTCTGTGATCAAAACTGAGGCTTCAGGTTTTAGGATTCCTGCAGGGATAATCCCCCAAAAATGCCAAACGCAATATGACAAAGCTATCAACAAAACGTTCATGTGAAGAACACAGAATTACATAAAACACAATTTAGGGTGTAAAACTGCACAGAGATTGCACCGCCTAAATTAAAGGTGACCTATGAGACTACTTTTCGGGCCTTTGTATTTGATTTCTGGCCCCTCCAGAGTGGCAACACACGGTTACCCACACTAAAAGCTTTGTAGATAGAGTTGTTTATTAATAGACAAGAATATCTGCACAACTTACGTCCACACCAAGCACAAAGCAGGAAGAGCTCTATACAACCCATGTTACCATGCTGGCAGCGTGAACATCGCTATAAGGAGTGAAACTTGCGAATCGCTGCCTCTTCAGTTTGGCTGCCAGCGAACACAACACACATAACAAGCAGAGCGCGCAGTTAGCGGCGGTGGCTAACAGTTCATCAACACCATTCAGCGGTTGTACGTTGCAAGTAGTCTTAAAACTAATGTTGCTTGAGGTCTCAATACACTCACAGTCCTCATACATGTTTTCAAGTATTGCCGTGGCTGACTATTCTCTCGTCGTCCACCAGGGGGCAGAGTCGAGCCCGTCTCACTCCGACCGGACCGGTTTTCCATCGCATCCGCATTAGGCTGAACAAACCTCCATTTTCTCTGTTCGTTCCACTCCGACGGTTGTGGTCCTTGGTGCTTCGGTAGTCGCTCTGTATTTTTTATTTTATATTTTTTAATTTCCCTGACACCGAAAAAAACATTTTCTTGGAGCAGCGCATTGCGACATCACTTCCGGGGCAGAGCGGCGGAGGGCGGAACCAGTCCGAGAGGGTGCCAGAGCTTGGCCATGAAAGGAGATCCGGAACGCATTGACGTCAATGCGTTCCCAGTGTTTAAAAATAACTCCGTGAACAGAGCGTTTAGAACCATGGCCAACAACTTGCAGGGCTCACGTCCAAACACATGAACGTCATTATTTGACGATTTCGCATCGTTTGACGATAGAGTTCAACATTGTAACAGTTTTTAGAGCTCAGAAAAGTGGAAAAGCATCATAGGTGCCCTTTAAGGAAAAAAAAAAAAAAGTCAGAGAGCCACAGAATGTAAATAATATCAAATCAATAAAAACGAGGTCGTGTGCGGCAGCAGCGACGCACTGATTTGATTTTAAATGCAGTTGTCGAGCCTCTGATATTTTTCATGAATGTGAAAGTGGTGCAGCTCTGGAGACATTCTGTCAAATACATTGAGCGGGAACCGAGTGGAGCTGCTTCTCCCCGCTCTCTCGCCCTCTACCGCCCCCCACTTTTCAGCAGCTCTCATGAATATGAATGACACTTAACCTCCGAGGAAGAAAACCGTCATGTCGTAACACCGAGTGCATCACTTTTTTTCCCCCTCTCTCTGCACTCCAGACACCGACACGGCGGCGAACCGTCCGGTGAAGGTGACTCACTCCGTCTACGCTCTGAAGAGCCTGACAGTGTGTGTATGTGTGTGAGAAACGGAGAGAGAGATCGTCACCTGTGATTGGCTGTTGGGATCGTTAGTGAGGGTCCAATGTGAGGTTGCAAGATTGAGACGAAAGGCCTGAGTCATCATTTACAAAGGTTAAACTCTTTAAAACGTAACGGCTTGTGAGTCATGAAATGGTAATTTATGTGGCGCTAGTTAGCATGTTAACAACTGCTGTGCCCCCTTGTGGAGAAAGAGGTCAAGTGCACAGGCGCGGCGGAGCAACAGCAACAACGAATAAAACGATGCCTCCTGTTTCTTTCTAAGGGCGTAGCTTAGCTTAGCACTGCCTAACCTGGACTCGCCTTGCCTAGCGTAGCCTATCTGTTAGCTTAAGCTTAAGATAGACTCGATCAAGCAAGTATTTATTTTTTTGTTTTAGTTTGATTTGGGTTTTCAAGAGTATTTCAAGAATATTAACATTCACACATATGCAGGCTGAGCTGATGGCGAAGCATGAGGTGGTCATGTGACCTGTTGGCATAAGGGTATATTGGCCAATCAGATAGCATGGCGTCAGGCAGAGCGGATATACCCAAACAGCTCAGCAGCAGCAACAACAACGACAACAACAAGGGCAAGGACGTCCCTTTAAATATGTAACACCTTGTGTTACATCACTGTTATCCAACACTCCAAGTGGAGGTTCAGAAAATCTTCAAAATGACAGAATATCTAAAAAAGAAAAAGAAACATCTTGCTCTCAGGACAAACACAAGTCCCACCGGTGTGTTTGATTTATTAGCTACTAAAGAGAAGTAGTGCAAAACTCGTCAAGCTCCTGGTGTAGCCTTCACTGACGGCGTCCTGATAAACGTTTCCTGGGCCATGACCCAACGTCAGACGGCTTCTGGAGGATGGATGTGGATATCAGAAGCATAAAAAAGACGAACAAGTGAGGAGGAGGTGGCGTCCAACAAAGAATCTGGGACAGTTTTCAAAGAAGCTGTTTTGTCTGCAGAGGGTTGATGTTGAAGGACGAGACTCCAGAAGGAACAAAGTGCCGATGGAATCAGGCCTCGGGGGGAAAAACCGATAAAACAGGTTTTCCCTCTCAGACTAAAAAAAATCTGCCTTTAACACTTTGACCGACTTCAAAAAAACTCAGAATTATTATTATTTTTATTTTTTTCAGAAAAATCAGAGCCATTGTGTGCGACCGCTTCTGAAAGGAAATGGTCCTGCGAGTAGAATCCAACTAATTGGACCTGATGCTGCGTCCACTGAGGTGAGGTAAGTATCTATACTGTATATTTTTTAGAATTATAGTGATTTTTTTTTTTTAAATGTGCCTTTCACTCTTTTGAGTGAACTGTGAGAAAGACTCCAACGTGAAAAGAAAATGATTGGAAACAGGAAGGAACTTTTGAACACGTTATTTTTTATTTTTTTTATGTTAATTACAAATACTTGTAGGAGGCAGTGTGACTTCTTAAAGGTCTAACTTTTTTGAAAGTTGGTTCGCTGCCAAGGACAAGTGGAGCAAGGCAGGCTCCCCCTAGTGGAGAGCTGTCAATCTTTTGTTGTGTTTACAGTTTTCGACTTTCATGAAATTTTCTTTCTTCTGCATCGACATTTTTATTTGGACATTTTTGCCACATGTGGGAGGACTGAAAAACCTGTTGAGATGAGTTTTGGCAAACAGTGTGACATTAACATTAAAAAAAGATGGCAGGACGCCAGAGCAGCAAAAGCAGAGTTTACAGAACACCTGCCGAGGAGATTGCAGCCTCTTTAGCGACAGCAACAGGTTTCCTTCACTCCCAGTTATGAAGCTGACATTTGTTTGCTTCACTGTCGCTTTCATCAAAAAGTCTTTTAGAACTTTGACGTGTGTGTGTGTGTGTGTGTGTGTGTGTATTAATTTTTTTTCAGATACCATAAAATCCCTAAAAGTCAACAAATTGTTGATTTAGAGCCTTTAGAGGTCGCTAAATCTCACATATGAGGCCTTTAAATGCCCAGATTTTTCCAATTTTGAGACTTGTGTTCTAGATAACACGAAAGCAGCGGGTGGCCATTTGAATATTTAGCGGCAGCGGCAGGTAGAGCTCATCACGGCGAGGAGGCATGTGGGGTAGGGCCGGGGTGGAGGGAGGTGAGGGTGGCTGGAGGAGGAGTGTTTATGATCCACTGAGGGATAATCAGGGCTGGAAATGGCACAAGAAATGGGATCAGTGGGAGGAGCGGCGAGAGATCCGGAGCGGAGAAAATCCCAAACTGTCAGAAGAGGCAGATGCTTCTCGGCCAGCGTGGCTCCGCCCCCGACACAGTCTGTGGGGTGAGGGAGTTGAGGAGGATGAGCAATGTGCACAACTGTCCAGACTGAGACATTTTACCTCACGAGAGAGCAGCCGCTGCTGGGTTTTTTAGCTTTGTTTTGTTTTTTCCAGTGGCCAGGTTCCCAACAGAGAACATCGGCCATTTCAAGCCATTACAAAAGCCGTAAAAATAACAGCAATTACCTGCAGGAGAGACTTTTCTCTTGTTGTTTTTGTTTTTCCTTTTTTTTTTTTTTTTTAAAAAGCTCAGCGCTGGAAGGACGACGGGGGGAGATGAAAGAAAGAACAAAGTCCGCTGAAGCTGCAGCCATAAAGGCTTAATGGGGATTTTTTTTTTTTTCCCCTTCTCCTCCTGGTGCTGCGTTCACACCTGCAGCGTTTCACTCTGTTCCAGAGCAGATGATGAGCTCTCAATCAGTTGATACTCTTCTGCTGGCTCCTGTCTGTGGGCAGAATGTGAATTCCTTTGTGATCCTTTGCACCTCTGCTGCAGCAGCTGCTTGCACTTTGCATTGTTGGACACTCATAAAAACAACAACAACAGACAACAAACGACGGTCGTTTTAAACCTGCGATAAAATCCTGACAGCGTCAGAAATTCGTCCACACGACTCGTGTCGGCCGTCTCGCAGGGTGACGGCTGTTCCACCAACAACTGCTAAGCAACCATTAGAAATGCAACAGATAGAGCAGTAGATGTTGCAATAGTCATCTCAAGTACGCATTTTGTGTACAATACCAATATATATATTGCAAACAGTAACGCGATCCTTAAACGCCAGTAGCATAAATGCTAATTGCTTGTAGAACCAAAGAACTATAGATCTTCAACTCTCTATGAAAATAGGCAGACTGCCCCTTTAGCCAAGCAAGAACCAGGTCTCAATCCTCCTTCTCGTCTTTTCTTTGAGATTTTTTTGATGAATGCAACTCTAAAAATGTTTCGAACTGGAGTTCTCACATTTCCTTTTGCGGCCTGGATGTGATTGCGTTGTCAGCGCACACGCTGCAAACTGGCAATTTATTACACGCTCACATGCAGTCAGACTTGACGCCCCCCCCCTTCTCCCTTTTTCAAGGAAGTGCGTCGCGCAGTTCGGCGAGCAATGACCATATTAGATTGTAAAAACCGGGCAATCTGTGCCGGAAGCCATTAGGGGCCTTTCATTTTCGCTTTCCGGCGACACAATCTGCTGCTGCTTGTCTCCGGCCATGGTACGAAAAATCAGAGCCATTGTGTGCGACCACTTCTGAAAGGAAATGGTCCTGCGAGTAGAATCCAGCTAATTCGACCTGATGCTGCGTCCACTGAGGTGAGGCAACTATATATACCTTTTAGAATTATAGTGATTTTTTTTTTTAATGTGCCTTTCACTCTTTTGATAGCAGCGATCTCGCTCAATCCAACTGTAACTGGAAAACGATTGGAAACAGGAAGGAACTTTTGAACACATAATTTTTTTTTACGTGAATTACAAATACTTGTAGGAGGCAGTGTAACGTTTTAAAGGATATTTTTTTTTAACATGTACCAGCCAAGAGGAACTTTTAAAAGTTGGTTTCGCTGCCAAGGACAAGTGGAGCAAGGCAGGCTCCCCCTAGTGGAGAGCTGTCAAACTTTTTTTAAATATTATTGTTATCATTATTATTATTATTATTATTATTATTAGTATTATTATATAATGATACTTCTCAAGTGCAATTCTTGGACTTGAACCAGCACGTGCACATTTATTTTCTAAGAGTGTAAATTGGTTTGTATTACAGAGACCCCGGTAGTTGCTTCTCACATGGCAAGAGAGTTGCATCTTTCTGGCAACATCATCTAATGGGGGGAAGCGAGTTTTCACATCCAAAAGCCTCCCGACTGCGGCCAGGCATAAAGACACCTGTGAAAACCTGCGAGGGGGGGGGGGGGGGGGGGGGGGAGAATCTCTGCAGCTGCTCTGGATGTGTTTAATGTCTCAGGGTTCTTTCGAGGCCGAGCACGGAGAGAGGAAAAAAAAAAAATGAGGCACTTAGCACAAGCAACAACACTCAGGACGGCTGAGCATACAGAAGAAAGACAAAGGAGCTGAGATAAAAGGTGCTGGAACCTTTTTGGCGCCCAGGTGCTTGGCAACAAGGAGACAAGCGGCTCCGAGTTCGGCTGAATGAAAAGGAGCTTCGTCATTGGCACTTCGTTTTCTTCTGTTTTTTTTTTTCTTTTGGCGGAGGGGGTCTCCGTCCCTGGAGATCTTCTCACTGGCCAGGCGTCACCTCGGCTTTCTGCTGACAATTGATCTTTTTCTTAATTTTTTTTTATTCTTTTGCCCCAGGAGGAACAAAGTCAGCGGGACATCGAGAAAGACGAGTCTTCGATCAACCGATTCAGCGCTTTTGTTTGGCAAAGCGTCATCCGTCGCCGTCGCGGAGACAAACGGACTCCGCCGCAGCCTCGCGGATGTCGGCCGTTAACGACTTATCGATGAAATTGTTACGCCGCGACGCTCGCTGGCGACAAACGACGCAAAGCTCAATTGTCCGGAACCAGGTTGGCGGCGGCGGCGAGTGATGAATGGCGGCGGCGGGAGCTCATGTTTCTGTCCGACGAGAGTCTGATTATCGGCATCCATCGACCGGGCCCTAGTTGTCGGGCCGCTCAGCGCCTAATTTCAATCAGAAGAACAGATCAGTGGCCGTCGCTGACGTCCTGGCGCAGAGAGGGACTGCAGTGAGCAGCCCTGGACCATTAACTACGCCCCCAAACCCTCACATCATGGACCATCCAGTCGCTCAACTCCCCAGAAATGAGAACTTCCTCCGCTTTGCTCCACGTTACCCACTGGAAATCTGGCACTTCAATTTTTACTATTGTGAGAGCTTTGTTCACCCTGCAACTCACTCTGGCCTGTCTGCCACTTTAGCTACTTCTATTTCTGTCTTTGTCTCTTTATATATACATTGTTTATATTTTCTTTTCAACCCATTGATCAAAGCAGATGAGCGCCCTCTGGAGTCTGGATCTGCTCTGGGTTTCTTCCCACAGTGGAGTTTTTCCTGGCCACAGTTGCACTTTGTTGCTCTGGGGGCCCAGTTGGTTTTCCTCTGCTGCCTTTGATTGCGACTTGATTGATTGATCCAGGTGTTGGCTCCGCCCCTATGAATGCCCTTCCCCTCCAAACCTGTGGACGGTCCAATAGAAGCAGGTGGTTGTTCTCCCACCCCTTCCTGAGACTTGTTGAGGTGGGCCTGCATCGACACGTCGGCCTCTTGCTGCGCAGGTGTTCACAGTGCCGCCCGAAGCCCCTGACTCCCTGCAACCTCCATCTGGGAACTTTATTGCGCTTCGGATTCATTTATTTCCAACAGCGACGACTGCAGATGATGCAAAGCAGCGCTGGCACGACATTCTTCATTCCTGCTCTTCGTGCACGGCACGCAGTTCTGTGTGCGGGATGCGGTCGCACGCAATGGCTCAGTGTGCGCGTGCGTGTGTCAGCCAGCGACTCTTGGGTTTTACTGCAGGTGCGCTTCACACAAACACACACAGTCGAGTGTGAACCGCAGCGGCTCCCCCTGCTGAACTATTTATAACGCGGCTGCAAACGACTGCATTGCAGCAGGACGACGACAGCGGCGGCGCCTTCTCCCGCCGCCGAGCCCCAAACTGGAGCGGCGTGACGGCGGGCACGTGCCGTTGGTATCACGCCCGAGTTCTCTCGGCGCCGAGAGTTCCCTCTGCGCCGAGAGTTCTCGGCTGAGCTGGGAAAACTGCGCTGGCTCGACCAAGTGGCCGAGTCCTGCAGGCCAGTTTCATCTTTACACCACCCGTGGTGCTACGAGGTGCATGCCGGGACTTTATTTGCTCTATGCTTTCACGAAAAACAACAACAACAACAACAACAAAAAATTGTTATTTTGTGTTCACGAGCTCTGCTGCAAATACATCGGAGAGGCTGCGCTTTTTGCAGCGGTGCCCTCTGCGGTTGAAATAAGCAGGTGCATGCTAACGCAAAGACACGCAGCGCAGCGCTGATGCCACGAAGAAATGGGAAAAGCTGAATTTAGATTATTTAGATTCACTGTATCATTTTGTGATTCAGTGCCAGAGATATTGTTTGGACTCCTTCACCTCATAGGTTCAGTCGTCACATGACTCGTGTTTCTTCTCCGCCCGGTCCAATCAGAGGCAGGCTTGTTTTTTTCTGTTTGTCGATAGCGACCTGATTACTGATCAGCAGCAGCAGTCGGACAGAGTTGGGGAACGTGGACAGTCAGTTTGACAGGCTGGAAAACAAACCCTGCGGCAAACTAGATATATTTGGAGATGAATAATAATGATAAAATTAAATAAAAACGTGGTGGCTTTTAATGTTTTATCAAAGGCCTGTTCCGTCCAACATCATTAAAACTGGCAGAAAAAAGGTAGAAAAAAAACAAAC
The DNA here is from genome assembly GCF_046127955.1 of Nelusetta ayraudi. Lineage (NCBI taxonomy): Eukaryota > Metazoa > Chordata > Actinopteri > Tetraodontiformes > Monacanthidae > Nelusetta > Nelusetta ayraudi. The sequence continues at coordinate 28,501 of NW_027466209.1, forward strand.
AAATGGTTCCAGAGGATCTGCGACGCTGCGTGTGATGGCAATGAGAAAGAGAGAGAGAGAGAGAGAGAGAGAGAGTGGCGGCGAGCATCAATCACCAGCTCAGAGAGTCTCGGTGTGAAATTGGCCGGGCTGGAAAATAATGCACCGTTTTTTTCGCAGCATTCCGATGCGGTGTCATCGCCTCTCGGCCGCACGCCGTGTCAGCGGAGAGGAGAACCGACAGAGCGACCGAGTCGGAGCTCCAGGGAGGAGGAGCCTGCCGCTCGCCAAGGAAGAAGGAAAAAAAAGTGGGCGAGAGAGGTGAGCAGGCAGAGAGAGAGACTTTAGGCCAGACCTGGGCAAAATACGGCCCGCGGGCCACATCCGGCCCGCTGCGTGTCTCTGTCCGGCCCGCGTGAGGCTGATCACCCACCCCCCCCCCCACCGCCGCCGTCACCGAAAGCTTGTCAGCACGTTAGCACGATAGCGATAGCGCGGTTCCCCAGTCCCCATCAACGAAAGCGCGATTTCACCCCCCGGGTCCGTCGACAAAACTTGGCCGTGGCCCACCAACACGATTCAGGTTTGTCATGTGGCCCTTTGCAAAAAATAATTGCCCACCCCTGCTTTAGGCGGATCCCACATCTGGACGCCTCACGGACACCAGGGTTCGATCACGGGTGTATTATTAGAACTGGACACCGGACTGGCAATATGGCGGTGTGCCAATTTCTTTTTTTTTTTTTACAATGGCCACTCGAGGGACTGCAGCAAAATAATCCCATGGGCCCAAAAAGCATTTTTCAAATAGACGGTAACACAAAAATAAATGCCTCTAAAACTCGCTGACAGGACGACTGTGACCTTAAAAGCGGTTCATAGCAAATCTTTCTATTGCTGATTTTTAAGTCGTGGTCTTGCAAAGACCAGAAAATCACCAGGCCAGAAAAGACTTTATTCCCAGCGTGACGCCACGTGCATCGTAGGTGCTGTGTCTCGGCTCGTTCTAATTGGCTGAGGCATCCTGATGTATTGCGGGAGTTGCAGCAGCATGATATGAAATGCGTAGGCTCTATGCACCCTCTCATGTGGATATCAAAAACATTTTGTCGGCGTATGCGCTGGCTGAGCAACTACATTGAAATGAATGGGCCGACATATTGGAGTCTGGGTTCCTGGTTTCGATGAGATCACTTCCTGGTTGTCACAATAGAGGAGGAGGAAGTACGACACGAGAGAGCCTTTCTCTCCTCCTGACTGGCAGGGGCCGGTGTTGCACACCGGGCGCTGCCGATATGACGTTTTGAATATGACACGGTTTGTCAGCAAGGCAGGCCCCGCCCCCTTTTCACACTTTTTTAAATAAGCACAAAAAACGAACAAACCAAGTGCAAATGGGAGTCGCACCAGATCCTCGGCAAACATATCATTGAGCTGAAGAGCGGCACGCCTTGCTGGTGTGTGTGTGTGTGTGGGTGTATGAGAGAGAGAGAGAGAGAGAGAGAGAGAGAGAGAGAGAGAGAGCGAGAGAGAGCGAGAGAGAGAGAGAGAGAGAGAGACGAGGCTCTGGGGGCATTCAGGATGGCAGCCGCGGCGCCGCCCTGGTGGGCGTGACCGGAGTGTCAACTCATCGCCCCTGGGGCAAACAGCGGCGTCACCTCCCCGAATCTGCACGTCTCCAGCCTTGACACCTCCCACGCCCCACGCCCCCCCACCCGCACCCGCACCCGCACCCACACCACACCCCCCTCCCTGTGGAAAAACAATGTTTGTTTTTTTTTTTTCCAAAAATGAAGTGATGCCTTGGTGACAGAGCGGGAAGTAACACAAGACGCTTCCTGCCGCGACGAGGCCACATCTGTCACGGTGAGTTCATGCCCCCCCCTCCACCGCCCCTCACCCCCAATGTCCTCCGGGGCAGCTGCCCCTCACTCACAGTGACAGGCAGAGTGGGCGTGGCCATCTGCAAATCTGGAGAAGGATTTTGTGGCGGAGCCAGCGACTGAGATGTGCGATAACCTCGTCTAAATATGGTAATCGTCGCCGCCGCTGCCATCGGCGCTAATAAAATATTTGTTTGTTTTTTTTATCAGTTTTCCGTCAGGAAACAGATCTTCTCAGCCAGATTCTCTGTTCAAACAAAACTGTCGGCACATCTTTTGCTAAAAGCGTTTTTTTTTTTTTTTGTTCACGGCTGATTAAAATCTGAAAATTTAAAGTCTCATTTCCAGGTCTTTACTTGTCATCCTCAACTCCAGTGAAGCCACCTGACATGATATAGTAATCAGTATTCAATAACAACAACAACAACAACAACAACAAGAGTGACAACAAAGAGTCCATTGAGCCCTCTGTTTGCAGCCTTCCTGCAAGAACTGATACTAGATTGCTGGACCCTCACACAATAACAAGAAGGTCAACGGGGGCGGAGCCAACACCCAAGTTGGGGGTGTGGTCACTGACCTGTCACAAAGGGCTGGCCTTTTTTTTTTAAAGAAAGAAGCCAGAAAAGTCACAGGAAAAAGAATCACACATCGCTAGTAGAGTGAATTTGCAGACTTTATATCCTGGGCAACACAGAGCACAAAGAAAAACAGATCACTCTTTCTTTGTGTTATTGACTGGGAGCCGCAGGAGCCGATGGGAGATGAGCAGCCCGGTAAAAATCTGTAATCGCGGAGAAAAATACCTAAATATTTCAGAGGTCGACCGATCAATTCTCCCGTGACTCTCGTCATCTCGGAACCACTCGCCTCTTCTGCGGTGGGATTTCTCAAACCCACGACTCACAAGTGAGAAGTAAAACTACATAAAATGTTGAGCCGATGAGCGGAGGACGACTACAACAACTTCCTGTTTCTGCGGCTCATCTGATTCACCACCGACTGTGACTCGATGAATTGTTTCCGGGTTTGTCAGCGGATTAAAAAAAAAAAAAAAAAAAAAAAACTAATAACAAAAAAAAAAAAGAAACAAAATCAACAACCAGGACTCCGCCAAAAGTTTCATTTCCGATTTGACGGCACTGTCAGACGACTGGGACCCAATAAAGCCGCCGTCTCGCTGCAAACACCCGTACCACGTGTCTGTATTGGGCATTTTACAACCAGCCAATAAGGACACAAGACAGAGGAATCAGCGGTGAGCGTATAATAAACCATCAAGTGTGTTCAAAGCCTGATTTAATAAACTCCCTATCTGGCATATTTATCAGTGACGGCACAGTGTGTGTGTGTGTGTGTGTGTGTGCATGTGTGTGCGCTGTTCGTATGTGTGTTTCTTTCTGAAAGCCATTTCACGAAGGGATTACTCTCTGCAGCCGGCATCCGTCTTATTAAAGCCCTATTAAAGGCCTGAGCGATGGCCGGAGGTGCGACGCAGCAACAGCGCTGACAAGTGAGCAACAAATATGTTTAGAGTTCAGGAAGGAAGTGGAGGGGGCGAGAGCGGACGGGATGGCGGGGGGGGGGCAGCTATACAGAGATATATATCTCCAGTCTCGGTATCGTCGAGGCAAATGTGTCAAGATTCAAACACGGCGTCTGTCAAAAAAGGCCAAAAAGAGCGAAGCAGCAGCTCTGATGGCAGGTTTGACCGCAGAATGAGAGCAGCAGGAGGGATGACAAAAGATCAGGAGGCGTTCAGGCGGATTTAGATATATATGTGCAAATATATGAATATATATACACACGTATGACAGAGGAAAATGTTACTTTATATGCAGCCTGCCTCTTTTTAAAAGATATTTTTCTCTCTCTCGGTCACATCCTCAGATGAACGCCCGTCCACAAAAGCTACAGAGATGTGTTTTATTTATTTAACTAAAAAGGAAGCACAAACAGTCCTGACATCACTGTCCACCCTGCAAATCCGCTGGAGAAATATACTCAATAGACGATGATGCACCGGACTAAATAAATACATCAATACAATATCGTCGTGACATGAAACACCAATTTGGTAAGTCACAACTCTTTAAACTTGACACTTTAAATGAAGTCTGCTTCTTAGATTGAGCAGTGCAAATCATTAACGTTCACATGTGAAGGGTTTCAGACGTTCATTATTATGAGTTTTTATTCTGGACTCCAGTGGAGCAAAAACTGAACGGAACAGTTTCTTCTGCTCGGTCTTCTTCTTCTGTGGTTTCTGCAGCTGCTCTTTTGAGTCCCGCCTTTTTTCCCCTCCTCCGTAAAAAAAGAAAAAGAAAAGCTGATTGGTTACAGAACTCAACCAAATACAAAGACAGATTGCAAACACCGTCTGTCGGATTAAAACGGAAGCGAGACACACAGAAAACTGCTGACAGCTCCAACGGTTGGATTAATATTTGGCACGTTGCAGGGAGACTTGCAGCGGAGATAAAACTCTCATTAAACTCCAGCGCGGTGCAGTTATTGCAGGGTGCGCCAATATCGACCGTGGTAGTTCTCTCTCGGAAACAACAGCAGTTCTCAGATTGCTTCTTCTTCTTCTTCTTCTTCTTCGCCTGTATTTTGTAAATAAATGTGATTGTAAAAATCAAAAAAATCTTCTTCTTCTTCTTCTTCTTCTTCTTCTTCTTCTTCTTCATGTCGGTAAAAGGTGCATCCTTTTCAGTCTGTTTTTGGAAATAAAGTGTGATTGTAAAAATCAAAAATCATCTTCTTCTTCTTCTTTTTTTCTACTGAGAGGTTTACTGCGAATGGAACTTTTCATCTTCTCTCACATTACCCAACACTGTAATGTTAACGCATGTATCAGGTAAATATCGTGAAAATCCACAATTTTACAAGATGTTTCAGATGAAATGATCATTTTTTTTTGGGATAACGATTCGGATTCGTTCCGACTTCGGTGCGACCAAATGCATTTCTAAATCCTCCTCCGAGTATGCATGCTAGCACTGATATTAATATCCACCATGCTCAGTGAGTTCAACATATCACTGTGTGTCAAACCAAGCTTAATGGAGAGCTTCATTGAATGGTGCAAACGAATCATCGCAGGCCTAACTGCCTCGAGAAACATAATTTTCAGGTAATTATGCGATTCTGAGCATTTATTAATCACGAAGTGACGCGACAATTGCATGCAATTAAGTGAAATTATCTTTTAAAAATGTGAAACCTTTTATGTAATTATGTGATGGTTAAATTACACATACACTGAAGTTTCCACTACAACGCTCGGCTCTGGAAGAGTTTCTCTCTGTGATTAAATACTGGCTGCATCTCAGCTGCAGTTTGTCTTCTCCTCCTGCATCAGCATCCGTGCTAATTAAGAGGATAAAAAAAAAAGAGCAAAAAAACAAAAAATAAATAAATGCTACACTGTCTGTCGTCTTGTCTGGGCTAAAATGAATCTGCTCCCAATTAACGAGGCCTGGAGCAGGAGGAAGACAAAGAGGAGGAGGAGGAGGAGCAGGAGTTTCCAGCCGACCGCTCCGGCTCCTGGCTCGCTTCCAGACTTTCCTGCTGATTTGCAACCCGTCAGGTTGTTGCATATTCATTACATGAGACCTGCCAGGCCACCAAGTCGTCCCCCATTCACGCCGACCGCCGCGGCTGACCTCGTTCCCTGCAGGGGCGGCCGCCGCTCCGACACCTGTGGGCCGCGTCACCAGCATGTAATAGGACGCAAATAGGAGGAAAATCAAACTGCTCTGACTGTGAAATCGGCCCCAGCGCTCATTTATTTCAACTAAAAGTTTTGTTTTGCTTTACTTTTTCCCCTGCAGAAACCTTTTGCATCGCGAGTGATTGTGTTGACATTTCACGTCTGCACGCTTACGTGTTTCGGAGGCGATACGGCTGATTTGTAGCACAATCAGTACATCTTTTTTCTTTCTTTTTTTTCCCGTCTTGGATGCTGTGATTGGATAATGTTTTGCTGAGTTTGCTCACAGTCGTTGAGGAGGAGCGGCTGCCGCTGCCGCTGCTGCTGCAGATGATGATTCAGATGTTTTGATTGCCTTTATTATAAACGGCACTGCGCTCCTCTCCACCTCCATTTTTCCTCCCTGACTGACTGGAAAAGTCAACACAGCGTTTACCAGGAAGCTCTCGACATTGGCTGAGGTGTTGCAGATAGAATTTCTCCATCTTTCCTCCTTTTTTATTTTTTTTTTTCCCTTTACATGGCTGGCAGGTTGGATAAAAGTTTTTGGCCCTTCAGTGCAGGAGAAAGAAAAAGGCGGTGGTGAAGAGGGTGGAGGTGGGGGGCCGGCGGGGTGCTGAACATTCAGTGCCTTTGTAAAAGCAAATCAGAGTAAGCCGAGCAGAATCACAAGAGCGATCCCGGGCTTCCGTTGCCACAGCGCTCTTCAAAGTTGCCTCCAGTCGCCCCCGGGTGAGAAACACCGGGACGGGAACGCGGAGCGCCGTTTTTCTCCTGTTTTCTCATTTCCTGAGAACTCGCTCTGAACTCAGCACAATATTGTGACTGGAACCAAACCAGTTGCTTACGGGGCCTGCAGCAGGTTTATTTGTCCTGTGCGCGGTGGAGAAGCGGAGGCGATGTTCCCTTAAAGGAGCAATCCGTGGATCAGAGGTGCGGAGGTGCGGAGGGGAGGAGAAGGAAGAGATACAAGACCCTGGTTGCCATCTGGGGTTTCATACGGTGTTTAGTCTGCGTTTGAGTCGAAAGACGACCTTAGTCCAAACAGGATGTGATGTCAGGCTGTCAAAGATCTACGAGGCGGCTGGTTCGCCGCCTGATTCCTGAAAGAGCCTCAGGCCGATTGGCTCCCGCTGTGGAAAAAGAGGCGGAGCAACAGCTGAGATTTTAGCTGTGAGTCCGGACAGGAAGTTGAATTGACGCTGCCAATCAAAAGTGCCGTTTAGCGCCCTGTTGACAGCCTCCAGCAAAAAAAAGAAAATGATGGGCCTTCCCAATGTTTGGGTGGGTACAAAATGGTCGAGGCAGTCTCAGAAGGGAGGAGTGGTGTGGTCAGGCGCCTTGTGTGACATCACAAAGGGACAATTTCCAGAAATCCCCCCTTGTTTTCAGCCTGCCGAGGGGCGTTTAAAAGAAGAGACGTTTCAGTTCAGCGACAGAAAGAAAGAAGATATTATTAGAAAACATCGTCCACATGGGACCTTCAACCGCGCAAAGTCGGGTTTTCTCGTTTCATCGGAAGCCTTGTTAGAGCCGCGCCGGGCTCCCAGTGTGGGAAACACCTGAGTCGGCACGCTGGCCGCCCAATAATGAATCGAATCTTCTCCAGCGGAGCTCCGGGCCTCCTAATCAGCGGTGACTAAGCACTTTGTCCTCGGAGAGAAAAGCTCCCCGCTGCTGCCGCCGTCTCTGGCCTCCCTCTGCTCCTCTTTTGGAATCCGTTCAATCCTGAGTCACACACACACACACACACACACACACACACACAGAGCGGCTGCCAGGAGATTTTTTGGCCACTTAAGTCAATATTTCACGTCTCCCCCTTTTTTCCTTCTCCCCCCTCCCGCCTCCCGCCGCTCCCCCTCTGCGCCATGAGGGCTTCGTCATCTTGGCAGCCGCAGCTGCTGTTTTTTTTCCGCACACTATCAGGGTCTGAGAGAACAGCCACAGTAATGCGAGAGCCGGCGTGCCATAAACCCATCGGCCCCGCAAATATCTCGTTGTTAATTCCGCCGACGCCGCTGCCGCCGCTGCCGCCGCCGCCGCCGCCGCCGCTGCTGAAAGATGCTTGACGGCCAGCGGCTCAGCACTCTGGCGGAGCGCTGAGAGGCCGGACGGCATCAGCATTCCACAGGTGTTTTCCTGCACACGCACTGGAGCTCTAAGCCATCTGAAGGTTGTGTAAGCAGGGGTAGGAGGGAGGCGGGGGAGGCGGGTGAGGAATGCATAACCAGTGTATTGGTTAAAACTAAAGAAGAATTGCATCACCTTTGTTTAATCCTGTTTCTTTTCTTTTCTTGTTATTTTCTGATTTTGTGTTCAGTTGATTGTTCTGTGTAGTTAAAGTGAAATACATACATTTAAAAGGAAAGAAGAAAGAAAACGGCCCTCCTGCGGCTGTTCTCAGCCCTCCGCCCCCCCGACTAATTCTAATTCTTGTGACTAATTTGTGCTCGCCGTTTAGAGGGGGAACCCTCCTGGTAACCGCTTCCTGTGACTAATGTGTGTGCGGGCTTTTACAGACACACATCCCAGATTTAATCTTGACGGGGTTTTAAGCGACCAGACTGGATTCACCTCCCGAAAAAAGACCCTTCCCCTCCACTTCCGTCTTCCCGAGTTGTGCGTTTTGGCCGAAGAAAAAAAAGAAAAATAGATAAAAACTGCGGTGGAACTGGAGGAACTTCCTGTGTGCGAGCACATTAACATGGAGCTCAGGAACCAAGACAAACAATAAAGAGGGAAGCGGTGGAAAGAGTTTGGGAATCTGGACTGCAAGTGCTCCCGGCGGCAGGAAGCAAAGGCCATCTCAGCCCCTCGGAAAAATAAATGATGCTGGGAAGCACAACAGATAAACACAATACACACACACACACACACACACACACACACACACAGGCCTGTCTTTTTGATTCGGGTCCAGTTGCACCTCAGGCTAAACTTGAAGGTGTTTGCAGATTTCATGAGTCCTTTGTTTCCAATTAAGAGTATTGAGGCAGTACCTTCGTCCGCCACCAGGTCCAGCAGGTCGGGAGGGCAATGGTGAGGCGGTTTTGAGGAGCCTCAAACCCTGGGCAATGAGGTCGGACTGGAGCTCCGCCCACCCAGCGAGGGCGTTTCTATCCATTTGACTGATTCGATGATGGTTTGATCCTCTGGGTGAGGGCCCCCCCCCCCCCTGCATTCCCCCATCTAGAGTCCCAGCCAGCAGCAGCTTCACAGAGGTCACCTGGTCGTTGGCTCCGTGCAGAATAAACGGTCGTCCACGGCGCTTTGTCACAGCCGGGATTGTAGTTTACGCTCGCACAATATTGATTGTGGAGCAAAAAGTGAGGGACCTTTGGTTTTCCCACAGCCAGATCGATTCCATCCATTAAAGGGATCGATTCCAGCGGGACGGAGCAGCTCCGCAACCGTCCCTCCACTTTCTTCTCCTGCCCTCGGGGTCTGCAGTCTGTCCCGGCAGGAGGCGGGGTCACAGCGCGGACAGGCCACACGGAGAGACAAGCAACTATCCCTCTCCCCAGAGAGAGAGAGAGAGAGAGAGAGAGAGAGAGCGCCCTCTAGGTCAGGGACTCTGAGGTTGTCTTCCGCAGTGCTGAGGATTCTCGGGTTGGGTTCCCTGTTACGGCTTGCACTGCTAACATCTGCTCTCTTTTCCTGCTTGAGGCAGATTTTTGTTTTTGGGGGGAAAAAAAAAAAAAAGAAAGAATATTTCCGGCATTGTCAGCAAATGCCAACGTGCATTTGCATCAGCGGAGCGTCTCTGGAAACACAGGCAGACTCGTGAAAGAAGCCACCAGGCTCTGCGGGAAAAGCGGTGAGCAACAGATGAGGCGCTTCTCCTGACGATACATCCGTAATCCCTCGACCAGAAAAAAAAATAAAGAGGAATTCAACAGAAACTCCACTTATCAATCGCCACAGACATCCAGGTGCGTCCCCTCCCCCCATTTTTCAGGCACTAAACACGCTAAAAGAAATCGTGTTTCTAAGGAACAGCAGCACAAATCCCTAAAAAAAAGCTTTCATGGGGCCGCGGTGTCCTTCCTTACTTCCGTGGATTCAGGGAGATGCTGAAGTGTTGTCGGGTGCATCGAGTTGAAGCCTACGCACGGCTTGGCCTTTAGACAAGCAATCATCAAAAGAAGATAACAGCCTTGCACGGAATGACGAAAGTACCTCTATTTATGTGAGACAATTTGCCAAAGAACCGAGTGATCCTGCAGTTTGTCACATTCAGTGTCTTTCACGAACGACGAGAAGAAAGAAGAATCTGGTGCTGCATGTTACTCTCTGCTTTCTGTCTGACTCGTGTGGTGGCGAGAACCTGCAGCCAACCACCTGAAATTCTCCAAAAATCCCCAAAATACTGCCTGCCGTGTCATTTATGATTTTTAATTAAAGCCTCGGCTGCTTAAAAAGGAGCTCTAACTCTGTCATCCAGAATGCACTGCGATTCTTGCCATCCACAGAGACTCGAGCACTCAGCAGAGTTTCAGCAGAGTTGAAAAATAAACCACAAACACAGATGACAAACGCTGGAGGAGCTGTTTTGAAGATGTTTTGAAGATGCTCAGTGAGACAATTTAATTGTAAAACTGATGTTTATCTTTGTTACTGACTTCTTTGATCTTTGATCAGTGGAATAATGTGGCTTTCTGACGTCTGCTCAAATGAAAGGACTTATTAACATGCGTACTGGTGCATCTGTGTATATATTACCAATGCAAACAACTATTAATCCAATACAGACGCAGTCATGTGACTATAGACTGAGGAGTGATTACAGTCGAACAGTCTTTCAGACTCTGGAAATGAGTTTGACTCTGATGACGGAGGTGAACAAGAACCACAAAGCGTCTTTCTCGCCGTCTGGGAAAGAAAAAAAAAAACTTTGCTCGGCGATGCTCTGACCAAAGTCCAATTTGTGGCCTGATGAAATCTGGGCTTCACTCCAGTCACTTCAGTCGCTTAATAAGATGAGTTTATGCAAGAAGGCACAGCTGAAGGTGCAGCGCATCAAAACAGGAGCCGGGAAGTCGAAAAAGGAGAGAGACAAACCGAAACTCATCCATGGAGAAACGCAGTTAATGACTTTGGGAACAAAAGAGAAGTTCCCTCGGTAATAAAGACTTTTTATTACAGCTGCGTTGAAAATGCCAGTCGCGTAAACCTGAAACGCATCATCCGAGCGTCAGCGGGGACGGCTTTTGGCGGTTGTCGGCTTTTGCCTTGACAAAAATTCAGGATAAAAAAAAAACCAACAAAATCTCTCCTCACTGCATTTTTTTGTCCTGCCGGTGATCAAATGAACCGCGATTGTGATTCTGATGGATCAAGACTCTTTAATGTTCACTGGTTGGAAGGAGGAAAAAGGGGGTCTGGGTGTCCGGGGGGCTGCGGCACTGCAGCAGGAATTAGCATGCGGCCCTGCGAGCGCCTGCCCCGGGGCGGCGGGGGGGGCCGGGGTCCTGGGGGGGAGGGGGGAGGGGGTTGGGGGGGGGGGCAAGGGGCCGAGGGCGGGAAAATAGAGCATCATGCGGCGAGCGGCTGACCTTTAGCAAGCAGACGGCGGCGCTGAATACCAAGGCAGCGCTGGTGAAGCGCTTGATATGCAGGGGATAAACATGTTTAAAGGGCAAATCATTGGTCAGGAGGGAAACAATCACTGTCCCTAATAGGCCAATTAGACGCCTCGCCGTGAGTGTAAATAGCCTGTCGTCCACCAAAAAAGCACACGGGATTCCCGAGAACCCCGGAGTGCCGGAGCTGGTTTTAACACGCTCTGCTGAGGCCCCGCCCCCGCCGGGCCGGAGCTGAGCCAAGCCGATGAAACAAAGAAAGAAAACAGTGAGAGGGAGTAAAGCCGGAGGTGCGTCTGAACCCGGCAAACAACATTTATCTGAGTCGGAGGAGACAAAAGAACATCGGTCGAACTTCTGCGGCCCAGAGCTGCCCAGACTAAATTTACAACTTACAAAAATCCATTGACAAGTTTTAGAAACTTTCCTTTGCAAATTGTTGTGTTGTGTTCCTGTTGCGACAATCCCCCGCAAAATAAAACAACAAGTGGGAGCTGGAAACACCACAAACATCCATCTACTTCCGCGAGCTTCCTGCCCATTCAGCAAAAACTACAGTAATGCTTTGGCCATAGCTCCGCCTCTTTCTCTCTTCAACGAGGAGTCTGATTGGTCCTTTATCTGCACAGGCTGAGAACAATTCAGACTCGGCTGCCTCAGAGTCTTTGAACTGTGAGGCGTCGTACCTGCAACCCCCCCCTCCCTCCTCCCCTCCCTCCAGCGGAGTGTCGCGTTGCTAATCAGATTATTCCCACTCCTCGGGAAACTTCAGTCAAACCTCCGTGAACAGCCGGGATAACACGGCTTGCTGTTCTCCGCTTTTGTCCCACTGACAATCACTTTTTCTTGCTTTTCTTTCCTCGCCGCTTATCAGGCGCGGTTGGCGGGCAAATCCCTGAAATCCAGCTCTGCATTCCTGCCGTATGTTTCAAATGCAGGTGTCTCATTTCACATGTTCCTTTTTTTTTTTTTTCCCCTCACTCGCTCCGTAAAACAGTTCTTCCCCCTTTTTTGCCGTGTGAGTGCAGCAGATAAAACCTTTTTCCTCAGCCGCCACGTTGTTTATGTCTCGCCCCTCCTGAGCAGTCATAATTTTATTCCGCAGCAAAAGATTTGACTGGGAAGAAAACTCTCTCTCATTTCTTTTTTTTTTTTTCTTCACCCACTCTGCGCATAGCAATGAAACCTTCTGCGTGAGAGGGCCGACAAAGCCTCAGATTGAGCAGCATGCTGTAAACACAGGGCTCAAAATGCTGTTTGAAAAAACAAATCAAAACAAAACAAAAAAAAACACGCAGACATCATTGCTGACTCTGGTATAAAAAAAGATAAATATGAATGAAAAAAAACGCAGAAGTTTGAATTTATTACACAAGACAAAGTAAGAAAAGTACATTCTTGCAGTTGTTGTGCTTTGATGTGTTGCGTCATCTTGCTGGAACATCCAGTTGTGAGCTGGAGTAGCGCAGCCACGTGCTGCATTTTGGTGACTGCACTCAAAATAAACTGCACTTGGAGACTTAAGACTGATTCTTTAGTGCGATCCAGCACATCACAAATGCATGAAGGTGTCCGGAAACCTTTTTCCACCGCTGTACGCGTTTGCATTGAATATTCATGCGTGGCTCCGCTGCCGCGGGGAGGCATGAAGCTTTTCAGAGGATCCATTTTTATCGCGGCCGCTCCGACTCCGAATGCGGGATGAAGTCGAGCCAAGTCACCTCCACCGTCACCAGTCGCCCCTCGCCCACCCGGGTGGGGGGGGATTAAAGCAAATATCTCCTAATGAAGTGAGTGGCCCGGCTGCCACTGTCCAGTGTGTCGGCCGCCTGTGAGCAGCCAATCAGCACGCTGCCACCGCTAATGGCGGAATATCGATCGGACGGCTGTTCCATATTCAGCCGGGGTGGTCGGGGGGGGGGGTCAACACTCCAGCCAGCTTTTTCCAACAGATGGACGTATTGATGTGATGCACGGCATCAAAACTGAGAGACGGAAAATGTTTACAGCCCGATGTGGATGGATTCCACGTACAGTCAGGCACAGAACCAGAAGAAAACCCAAATAAAAAAGGCCAAGGCAATAGTAAGACACCTGTGCAACAAACTCCGGGGCTTTAATAAAACAGCGGTGCCGCGCAGCAGCAACACGTGACTTTATCGACTCGCCAGCCTGTTTAACCTCGACGGTAGATATTTACCGAAGCCTCCTGCAACACCGTGTCAAATCCTCCCGTGTTTCTTTCTTTCTTTCTTTCTTTCTTCCCTCTCTCTCTCTTTTCATTTTCTTTTCCTTTCAGTTTTCCCCACCGTGTCGCTTTGTCGTAAAAAGTGAACTTTCCCTCAGAGACGCAGCGGTCCGATCGATCTGGAGCACCGGGAAGGAAAAACAAAAACAAAACTGGAAGCAGGTTCACGGAATAAGAAGTTAACAAGGTCGATAATCACGAAATGTATGGATTGAAAAAAAAATCAAATGTTCCCCTTAATATGCAGGAAGAACTCCCTGTTATTTCCTTTCAAATTACGACAATTTTCATTATTTTTACCTGTTCTTCAATGTTTAGTACGTTTAAGACTTTCCAAAATTACTCTGACGTAACTTTGATCTTCCATTTTTATGTCATTCATACTTGCAGTTGAATTGGGGTGAAAAATGTCAAATTAAACTATACCAGAAAATAAAATATAATCAAAAAAGGTGAATTTGATTGACCTGCACGTAGCCAGGTGAGTTTTCAAAAAACATGAAGTCTTCAAAATTCAGAATTCTTTTTGCTTTTCAGGACATTCAAACGATGCCGTGGAGAAGCGGAAAACAGGAAAAATTCACCAGAGA
>NW_027466209.1:45000-100638 GCF_046127955.1 Nelusetta ayraudi
CGGAGGGAGCTTCTGAGATATTCAAACCCCTCAGACAGGAGACGGCGGCGGACAGAACGGGGTCAGATAAGTGTGTCTTCCACAACAACACAGTGGGCCGATTCTATCCAGCTCAAGCTAATAAGAATCAGCAGACTTTGTTTATAATCCTGCTCTCATCCATATGTAATGCAATCTCTGCGTTTAATCCCAACCACAACAAAACCAACAAAACACACACAAAAAACTGCACACCTGGAAGAAGTCAGACAAATATTTCTTGTTCCAGTCATTTATAAATGACAAATCCTGGGGTGTTTGCATGCGTGTGTGTGTGTGTGTGTGTGTGTGTGTGTGTGTGTGTGTGTGTGTGTGTTTCCGCCCTTGCCCTTCCCTTTTGCCAGGCAAAATAAAAAATGGTCCCTCTTCCTGTTTTTCCTTCCAGCGGCATCACGTCCGCTGATCGATGTGGCGACGTCCACAACTCTAAAAATCACATCCATCCCCGAGAGTCTCAAATGTTTCTCACAGCTCGCGGAAAAACCAGATGCCGCCACATCAGCGGCCGCCGACAGAGACCGCACGACGACAAGAAGCACGGAGGAATTATCTAGAGAGACGTCCACAGGTTGAAAAGCTGCACATTTATACATGTGGAGGGAGGACTCGCTGGCTGACTTGCGTGTCGGCGGTAGTTTTCCCAGCAGATTGAGGCCTGTTTATGTATCCAGTCGTGATGAACTGTGCTGTTGACTCACTGGGAGGTTGAAACCCTCCAAGTAAATCACCGCCGAGCTGCACTCCACCGGATCGCACCGTCAAAATATTATTCTGACCTGAAACTTGGCAGCAAGAACTCACTCACTCCCGAGTCGTTTTTTTTTTTTTTTCTCTCTCTTAAAGAAAAGCAGCAACGCGGCGGCCTCTTATTCTCTCCTCTGCTTCCTCACTCAGGCATCAGGCGTGAACACGTATCAGATTTGCATTCAATAAAGCCGAGAGGAGCGACTGATTTAATCCATGAGCTTCGTTTTCGTTTTTTTTTTTTTTTTTTTTTTTGCCAGACGACAGAATTTTATGCATTGTCACATATTCAAAAATCTGGGCTTTTGTCGCCGACTCCAATCCCCCCCCCACCCCCACCCCTCCCCGCTCGTGTTCCTGCAGGTTTGAACGCCAGCGCTATCGGCGGCAGCTCAGATACGACTCCTGTAAATGCGAAGACAGATATCGACTTCCTTTATTCCATCACGGCGCCGACAGTAATCTGCTCCGCCACTCGGAGAAGTTACGAAGCTCCTGCGCGATCAAGGCGGCGGAATCTAATTTGTCCTTGATGCGAAGCTATGCCGCGCTACGTCACGCCTGATTGAACCAAACTGAATCGGGGACGTCGAAGAGATTAAACGCGCTTTTCAAAGAGAAACAGGGCGAAAAGATGCTCACGACTGCGTTATTAAAGATACGAGCTGGTGTGAAAGCTCGCAGATCCGTCTTGAAAAACTCCCGTCGAAGAGATTTCCTGGATATGCAGGATAAATCCCACAAGTTTGTGAAAGCTTTCATATTCTCTCCTTGTACTTACTTTTCATACTTTTTTTTTTTTTTTTTACTAACTTATACTGTTATATACTTTTACTTTGGACTTTCACTTGTTGATGATATAGCAATGATACAGCATAAACGGGAGAACTTCTTCCAACGTCAATCTGATTGGCCCGCCTCTTATTGTGACAAGGCGGACGGCTCATCCAATCAAGAGCCTCTCGTTTTCAACCATCTCCCGTGGGCTCTCTTGCAGATGGATGCGTGATATAAATGAGGGGAACGTTCACCCGGGGCGTCACGACACAGTTGGAGCTACTCTGTTATCAGCCTCCTCTTCGTCTCGCTCTCCATCACCCAGACACCAGGCGGCCTGTGACCTTCCCTCCTGCACCACCTCTCGGTTCTCACGGCTGAGGGAGCAGCGACTCGGAGCCGCTGCAGGGGGACGAAGTGGGGAGGACTTGGCAGCCACACGCGGCGCCGTCACATTACGACGCCGCCCCAGCCGCCGAGTGTGCAGAGGCAGGTGAGGAACTGCACCAGGAGCTCGGCAGAATGTCATCACACCTGTTGTTCCCGCCGAGAGTCGGCCAGCAGATGTGGCGGCTTTTCCATTTCCGCCGCTCTCTCAACTCGTCTGCGTCCTTCGGAAGGTTTGAGCCGGCGAGGTGCCAAGTTCAAATGGGGCGGTTCAGGTGTGGAGAGAGCGTTCTATTCTTCGCGCAGGGATCGAGACGACCACATTTCTAACGTGCACGAATAACGGCTACTCTGCTGCTTGCATTTCCTGTCGTCTGTGTGTGACGACGTAGCCGTCTCATTCTGAGCAGAACGCCAACGGGTCTGCAGCAAACTCTAAACAGTGATGGACAAATGGAAATGGGACGGTGAACGGGCATCAAAGACCGAGGTTTCCCTACGTCCTGGTTAATCAACACGTTTCTGAAAAAAAAAAAAAAAAAAACACGTACACTGTCCTGTCATTTTTTTCCTGCCAGACAAACAACAATCAGCGTCTCTGTCCTTTCTTACTTTTACTGTTTGCTCCACTTCTGGAGGTTTAGAAGGCCCTTTGTGATGTCACAAGGGACACCGACAAGTCTGTGGTCAATTTTTTGGACTTTTTTTTTTTGCGGTTTTCTTCGCCCTTTCCAAAGATGTGGGAAGTTGGACAAAGCATCACTTTAGCAGGAGGCTGCAAACAAAGGGCTAAATAGAGAGTTAGAGAGTGTTTTTTCCTTGTCTTTCCTAAATAATCTTGTGAAGCCGCCCCACCAGCATCGAGGAATGAATAATAAAGACCTAATCTGATAAGATCACAGCTTGTGTTTTTTTTTTTCCTGCAGTCACACAAAAATAAAGCAAACATTATTCCGGTTGGCGGCACTATTAAAGATGATTGAAAAAAAAAAAAACACTGATGCTAACGGCTAATTCTTGCAATCAACCTCCCCCTTCTGGTGGGACAGTGTTTTATTTCCACTGCTCACACGCAGACACACATGAGGGTTTGCGCCCTCCTTCCTCCTCAACTATTAATGATCCGCTTGATGGGATTTCTGTGTTACGCGACTCCCAGAAGGAATGATGAAGGGACAAAATTAGGGGAAGAACGCTCCAGTTTGGAGTGAACGCAGCACCTCCGCCTCCTGAACACACGGCGCTGGAAAGGAAAGAGTCGCAGAAGCAGAAGATGGCGCTGACCATCATTGGTATAAAGCTGTTAAAAGCAGTGACAGCAAACCTCCGTTCAGAAGTGTGTGTGTGTGTGTGTGTGTGTGTGTGTGTGTGTGTGCGTGCATGCAAGAGAGAGAGCGAGAGCGAGAGAGCGCGAGAGAGAGAGAGAGAGAGAGAGCAGGAGGATCGTCCCGCCGTCGCCTGCCTCGGCGAGATAAGGAAGAAGACGCCGCGCTCGTCCTCGGAGAGACGGTCACGCGGTCAGTGAGAGGAAACGTTATCGCCTCGAAAGGACACTTTTAACTTGCGGGGAGGGTTCTTCACTCTGAAGGCGACTACAAAGACGCCCGAGTTTGTCCAACGAGTCCCAACTTTGACCGCCGCCTGACCACCGCGAGTCGACATTTAGCACCAGAAGTCCCTCCCAGAATCCCTCTGGTTCGCAAGCTGTTGACGCTGATCTCAATCTCGAGTCTTAACGCCAAAGAAAAAGTCCCTCCTTGTTTAAATATTCACCCCCATTGGGCATTTATAGGTTGGACGCCCCCTGGTGCCACATTCCAAACGCCACAGTTGACCCTCTCCCTGGTTCCCACTAGTTAAAACAGATTCTAGCATCGTCATCGCCTTTATGTTTTTCACACACTGCACACTAAGCAGGTCGGCTTCGTCATCGTCGTGCGGCAACGTTCCCTTGACCTCCATTCGCTCTCGAAGCGAGTGGACAACGAGGCCGACGGAGCAGGAAGCAGCGGCGTCGAGGACGTCACGGCTGCTGCTAGTTTCTCTAACCTCGGTTTCCAATTTCCAGCTCCCTGCGTCTCTTTCATTAGAAACGTGTAGCAGCCAGGAGGTCAATTTCAGCTTCACGCAATAAATCCAAGCGACGGGAGATGGGGGAGCGAGGACTGCGCAAAGCCGCAGTGGAAACCACCTCCCGCCATGATGATGATGATGATGAAGGAGTGGTGCTATTAGAGGTCTGAATTGGGGAGGTTGGGGGTCTGGTGTGAAAAAGTAACGATACACAACACAGGAGTTCCTGCGCAGCGCATACTGGGATTCCAACCGTCTCTTTTGTGAACACGAAGCATTGTCGCAGTCTGGCACCATCACGGCTCTCTGATCCAGACTCCCCCAGAGAGGGAGGAAACAGGGGAGGACGGGGGTGGAGGAGGAGGGTGGGTGTGGGGGGGAGACGGAAACAAAGTCAAAGTCAAAGCGAAAGGAAGGTGAGGGGGAAAAAAGAAGGACGGGAGGGATGGGATGATGCGACACAAGGCGGAAGAAGGAGGAGGATGAGGAAGAGATGATGAAGATGAAGGAGCGGGAAAACAGGCTCCACCTCCTTGAAGCAGACAGAGAATTCCAGAGGAGCCAAACTGACATTTTCTTCTTTCTCCTCCTCCTCCTTCTTCTTCTTCTTTTATCTGCGTGGTGATGCAGGTTTGCTGGTAAACTGCTCCAAGAAAGCGGCTGCACGCAGCGTTTCACCGGAAGGAAGGAAGGAGGAAGAAGGAGGAGGGAAGGAGGGAAAAAGGCAAAGGCACCATCGGGCGCTGTTTAAAGGCTCAGCCGGTCAGTGAGTCAAGCCCAGGCCTGATAAGGAGCAAGGAGTCCCCGAGAGAAAAGAGGCTTAATGCTCATTTGACCATTTAACATCAAGACGATAAAGGCCCAGCTCGGAAGATTGAAGGCTATCGAACAGTGAGACGGTTGATTCCCACAATTAAAACCTGGTGGAGGACGCGGGAGTGCAGGGGTCTGCTGGGGAATCTTCACAAATTGCACGTTGAAGTGTTTCCTGTTCATGGATTTCAAAGGATTTCTTGGTTTTAGGCTTGAAATCGAATTTGTCCCTTTTGGGCTTTGGTAGAAAAAACATTAAAACATTCGAGATAAGAGATGTTTCCATGTGGAGTGGAGAGAAGACAAGAAGATGAATCTGAAAAAAGTGTCAATTTGCATCGACCAGGCCAACCAGGGCCCTCTCTGAGGAGAAAGAGGCGGGGCTACAGCCAGCGACAGGAAGCTGAGGACAATCCCTCGTCTGTCAGAAACTGCAGTTCTAGCTCCTCGCGTTCGTCTTCACGCTGCTGCACGTCCGCCAATTAGTGCCCTCCAGTGTGTGTGAGTGTGTGTGTGTGTGTGTGTGTGTGTGTGTGTGCGTGCATGTGCGTGCGCATGGAGGCTTTATCAAATTGCTGAAGGAATAATTAAAGTGAAACCTTTTGATTCCCAGACTTGAAAGAAGAAAAAGTGGCGAACAATTATTATCTGGGAAAAAGAAGCGAGAAAACTCGCTCAGAATAAAAAGAGCATTTGCTCTTTGCGTCTTTCTTTTTTTTCCTATCCAAGGTTGAAGCCGGTGCCGCCGCAGCCGCCAGACGTTTTCCCGGGACAGATACGCTCATGCATATTGCTTTGGTCCGCAATCTATCACCAGCGCTTGAGGAAAATGTCAGGAGTGCTTTCTGCGGACAGGTGGGGGGCTTTATTTGTGCACGCCGCTGTCAGACAACATCACAGCGCTCGCTGACCTTTGGCGGGCTCAACAAGGATTTTTTTTTTTTTTTTTTTTTTTTTATCAGCATGCAAAAAAAAAAATAAAATAAAATCTGAAATCCACCTTTGGAAGAAAAACGGACGTGCATTTCATTTGTTTATTTATTTAACTTTTTTTTGTTTTGTTCTTCTCAGGGAACGACTGCAAACCTGAAGGACGGGCAAAAAAAAGAAAAAAACTTAAAAACTTAAACGGAGGAACGGAGGCAAGCGGGAGCCGCGGTGAGCTTCGACTCTTTTGCTCTTGGCTGCTTATTAAATGGCGGCGGATCCGGCGGGAGCCGTTTCCTCCTGGCGTCGTGCACGGGAGGCATGCCATCAACATAAACACTGCAGCTCCACCTACGCGCTGTAAGCCAGATACGCAGACTAAACTCCGTTCCCCCCCGGGAGCCTCATTTGTTCGGGTTCACGGTCAAAATCATTCAGCACGAGTGCAATAAATCCTCCCGCGCTGAGCCGCAGCGCCTGCCGTCTTCCAGCTCGTCTCCGAAATCCAACACCGCCTGCCGGAGCGCCGCTCGGCTGCTAAGCAACGTTGAGATTTTTTTGAGCCTTTTCGTTTGAGCCTTTCAATGCCAAAGCATTTTTTTTTTTACTCTGTTGGTGATGTCACAAAGGGCATGGACACCACTGTTGAGTGGCCACAAACCCCAGCCGAGTGTTGGCTCCGCCCTCTCACTCCGCCTCTTCTGGCAGAAGGCTGTAAACAGAGGGCTAAATATTTCCTTTTTCTTTTTTGGGGAATGAGTTATGAACCGAGTGTCTGGATGAAAAAAAAACAACAACTCAATTCTGACAACGTGGTAGCGTTGAGGACTGAAACCATTCCTACAAGAATTGAACCCACAACATTCTGTCGTGGCCGTCTCGACTTCCTGTGGCACAGAGCATCTAAACTGCTCGTAACCAAAGTGATCTTTATTTTAAGTGTCCCCCCTGTTCCCCTGAAACAGTGAACGTGGGACATTAAGTTCTCGATCAAAGTGACCTTTCTGGGGGTTACAGATGAATAACTAAACGGTACAAGTAAGATTAATAGCGGAGGGATCCGCCCTGGACTCGGTCTGGTGACTTCAGGCCCCATTAGCGACGGTTCCCGTCTGGGCTGTTGAAACACCTCCGATAGAAAATCACCCGGCCACCAAACTTGAAAGTCTGAAGGAAGAAAAAAAAATAGTTTTTGCAAAGCTTTTTTTCTTTTTTTTCATCCACGTTGCGCTCCCAAAAGGACCAAAAATGCAGCTGCGCGATCAATACGCCGAACCCTGATGTAAGTTCCAGGGAGATCGGCGCTTCAAAGAGCTCCCGCCTCCACCTCCACCGGGCCAAGGCAGCTGAAAACTCCATCCTGAGTTGAGTCCTCCAGCCTGAACGCAAAATGAAAAGGCTCGCTCGTCAGTGAGCAGCGAAGGCCACCGCCAATAACCCTGTCGCATGCCGAGTGAACACAAAGGCGCTTCGGGGCTTAAACATCTACAAAAGGAGGACGTAGGCCTGGCTGAAGGCTCTCTGGGCCCCGTTCAAAGACAGATTTTACCCTAAAATGCTCGTTATTGAGCAGCCATGGTTAAAGCGGTTGATGTGTTTTTGTCGTGGAACTGCTCAGATGAGGAGGTGTGTTGCATGTAGCGGCATCTCGCAGTTACAAATGGACTAAAAACGTAAGTAAACTCTATTGCTGAAACAGAAACCATGATATTGATACTGTGAATATGGGAGCTGCTTGTCCAGAGCAAACTTTCGAAACCGACACGACTCAAGTTGTTGTCAGCAACCTGGACAATCATTTCTCAACTGGATTATATTTAAAATGTTACATTTGAAACATACTTTAGGACTGCAAACGCCGCCCTTATCATCTCGCTGTACTTACATTCATTAAGAGTCCTTGAGTTAAATTACAGCTGCCCTCTTGACCAAGCAGAGGATCCACGACTTACTGCTGCAGCCCTTCAAACAGGCAACATAATAACAGCCAAAATACAAATTAATTCAAGACGGTTCAAGTGAATTGTTCACCTTTGAACATGACGCAGGATTTTATTGTTTTACAAACCTTAGTTGGACCTATTTGTGCAGATGCAAAAATAAATGTGTAACCTTTAATTAAAGAAAGAAAACACGCACAGAACGAAGCACTTTTAAGGAGGTGGTGGGCGGAAAGAGAGGATGAAGCCGAGATTCGACCTTTACGCGATATGAAGCCGTGACAGATCCATGGGGGACTCCACCTCGTTCTGACCCCGCTGCTGAAGTCCTGCTGCTACCGCCGGCTGAGCGCTCCCGCCCCTCCATTAAAAAGACCCTTTATTCCCACTTATTGCATTAGGGACGTCTTTTGTGCCACTGCCTCTGCCTCTGCTCTGCCGTCTAATTTAATCACCTCGCCGTCTGAGGGGCCCGCAGAGCCACTCAGCTCGGCCAAACTGCGCCAGCGCCGGAGCACTTGGGCCCCGCGGGGGTCAGTGTTCCGCAGAGCGCTCTGCGCCGCCCTCGGGGGGGCGCTACACTTCCCCGGGCCCTGAAATGGTTGGCAGAGCGACCGTTCATCCGCTGTCACTCAGCGGTAGCGGTGGGCTTATCGATCCAAATATCACAACACAGATCCCAATGTTGGTATTGAAATTGTTTCTGAAGTATTATAGAGCAATAAGATTGTTACTTTAGATCTGTGTCTAGATATTGCATTTGTATCTATTAATTACATTGTCTGAACTACTACAGGGTTTCCCATTAAGTTGGAATAAAATGTTTTGTTGTTGTCGTTGTTTTTTTTTAACACCTCTGATTGTGACAATAATTCCGGGCAGAAAAGAATTGGAGGCCAAACAATCGGTTCTTTATGAGGACTTCTGCTCTAGAGGTACGATAGGCACTGAATGGTGTAGACGAGTATTTTCTATTGAGCAAAAATGCCCAAATTCTGTGCAGGAAAAAAAATACTTAAAGGTCCTAAAAATTCATTAGTATTTAACAATTTGATGATACATTCACCTTATTAATAATGAAAAAAAAAAAGTATCACTATTGTATCTGTTTTGGCAATACTGGCCCTCGGTTGGTATCGGATTGATATTAAATCTTGCGGTATCAGACAGCACGAATCAGCGACCACCAAAGTGGATTAAAAAAAAAAAATCCACTTTGATTAACTTGATGTGTTTTTCCAGTAGATTCTCAATGCTGAGGCATCGGTAAGCGAGAAAGAAGACCAGACGCCTGCAACCCGACACTCCAAAGACCCCTGGATGCTGTTCCGCACCGTATATCACATGTGCACAGTCATTACCGCGATATCGCCTAACTCAACACGGCTGTGACAAAGACCGCCGTCTTTTAATAGAGGAGCTTTCTTGTCTCGCGACATACAGTTCCCACCACTGTGATGAGCCAGAGTGGCATTTACTCCTTTAGGACGTACATCACAGCGGCTAAAAATGCCAAACTGTGAGAACCGCGGCTTAGCCTGTCAACAGGCGGGCTGTATTTCACAGAGTGTATTTAAAACACTTGCGCTTCAAGCTGTTGGATGTTGACGAGATGATTGAGCCGAAGGGGGAGGTGTCCTGTCTCTGCTGCCGGGTTGGTCGCTGCCATGAAGCGCGGCAGAATGGCTTCCGAGCTGCGGACATTTTCTGGGCAGATGAAACCCAAACTAATGCATGCACGGCAGGATTGTGAAGTACGGTGGTACCTGGTCTGGGTGGGCGCGTATTTGAGCAAAATACACTTTATTGTTCAAATTAATTAAAAGTCATATAAGAACAGAAGTAAAAATCTAAAGTTTTTTTTTTTTCCCGCTAAGTCCCTCCTTTGAAATAGACCACTGGTGAAAACCACATTGGCAACCAGTCAGTTCATTCTACTTCACTCTTCAAGGAGGAAACCTGAGAGCTGGTTCAAGCAGTCGTCTCGAGCTGCATGTCACACACGTAACGCCCATTCTTCACGCCCAGATGAAGAAGAGGCACCTCTCAAACTGACACTCTACTTTAAGCCTCTCAACCCTTTTGCTCTCCCTCTGATTGTCAACACTTCCCATCCTGCATTTTTATTGCATCACAGCCCACATCCACGTACCTGCAGGCTTGCAGACTCTTTATAATTCATGCTGTGATGAGCTCGCGGCCTGGACGCAAAACTTGTATCATTCATCCGATGCTGTCGTAAACATTTGTAACGTGAGTTATATCTGGGCACAGTGGCGGGTGCATCCCATTTTGTAGCTGCCCTCCAGAAATGCAGCTTCTGTCCACTCGGTTTGGCTACGATAGTCTTCCACCTCTGGAGCGTGAGAGGGAGGTTGACAGAGTGCAGCACAATGGCTCTTTATCGCGTCGCCCCTCCAAAAAAACAAAAACACACCCACATTTAAGGAAGGACGACGTGACTAATTAAGATTCTCACGATTGTAACGGATTAGCCGGTTAATGCCAGAGAAAGCGAGCAGGAAGACGCTAGTCTTTGAACTGAGGACCCCCCCCCCCCCCCCCCCCAGGAAGACGAGGGACAAAAAAATTTGAAAAAACTGCAATCACAGCAAATCTCCCTTTTGACACGTCCATGGATATCATCCACGTTTCCACCGGTGTCAGACGCAGCCATCTGTTTGGCACCTGGAGGAATCCCGGCGTGCCGAGGGAGAAATACAAATAAAAAGAATGCAGAGAAATGCCAACATCCTGTTCTTCTGCCACATCGAGGAAAACGCGAAACCCGGCAGTCGTCAACTCGTCCCCTGGGCCGCAGCGCCGCCACAACAACAGCAGTGACGGACCGTCAACACTGGAGCTGGGCTTCAACCCGCTGGCCGGCCGCTGAGCACGCAAGGATGGCGGCCAGGGAGCCGGCGTTCGTTCGTGTCAGACAGCCGGTTTAGCATGTGATGCGTCATCCAGCCCCGCCCACTCCGTCCAGGGCTCCAGTGCTCCTCCAGTGACGTCGGCACATATTAGCATTTGGTGAAAAGGCTTGGCCACTGGAGGGGCTTCGCTCGAGCCGAGCATCGCGCTGATGGAGGTGGAAAAGAATGATTGAAAGTGCAAACAAACTGTTGGCACTTGGCTGAACGCAGGCGGACACAATTCCAGCTCCTTTTTTCTGTCTGAGCCGCGGTCACTTTAATAACGGCGGCATCGCCACGGCCCCGAACCCTGGGTTGCTATATTGGAGACAATGAATCCCTGCTGGCCTCGGGCCAAAGGGAAAACCCAGGCGGAATTTCAATCCAACCTTTGGAGGATTGGAAAAAAAAAAAAGAGGACAAACAAGTGGGTCACTGCAGCTATCAGTGCGGCGCATAGGCGGACAGGACCAGGACCAGGACCAAGAACACGGACAGGAACAGTAACAGGACCAGGAACAGGACATGGACCAGGACCAGGGACAGGGACAGGACCTTGGCTCCAAAACTCCCCTCCACCGCCAGTGTTTCATTATGACACCATGGTGCAAGTTCACCCTCCAATTCTTTTGCTTGTTCCACTTTTGAGGGATAAAAAAGGTTGCGGTTATGGAAATCAGGCCATCCTTTGTGATTTCACAAAGGCGACTAATGCCCACCTGCAAAAAAAAAAAAAAAAAAAACCTCAAAAAACTCAAAACAGTATTTCCACACATGCAAAAGCAACTGCTTGTAATCAGGAGCGATTATAGGTTGTAAATTGCACTGGTTTTGCTCTGTTTTTTGATGCAGTGAATAACACCAAGGTGTGACACTGTAGAGATATTTCTGTTCTGCGCTTCATGATTTTTGATAAACACATTGCTGCACATAACGACAGAAGGTGCACGATAAACATACAACAGCAGAGCTCTTCAACGCCGCTGCCACGGAAGCGTTCACGACTGCGAGACAGCGAAAAAGACCAGAAAGAAAGAAAGAACAGGCTCTACACAAGCGCCGCGAATGAAAATACAGAACCAATAACCAGCGGCTGATTTCTGCAGCCACTGCTGTGAGGGGATCTAAGCTGCGTTTCACAGAGCCGATGACAGAAACAGAGCAGATGAAAGAAGACGAGGGGGTGAAGAGACGGAGGAGGAGCGGCGCTCACCGCTGGAGCACCTGAAAACTAGGACTCCTTTGAACGCGGCGAATCTCAGTGGGATGGAGACACTCTGCGGGGTAGAGTGCCCCCGCCAGGCCAAAACCCACCAAGGTGTCAGACAAGAACCTTTCAGTGACGCTTCACCGCTAAAAGGCCAGACAGAGTCGAGATCATTCCTACGAACTGTCGTCATCCGACATTTTCACTGGGACTTTTTTTGGTCGGGTTGATCGTTACTCAACGAGCCGCTGGTTTGTGTCTGTTCACGGGCGGCTGCTGAATCACCCCCGAGAAAATCACAGTGGCACCATCTTTAAAAGATAGATATAAAATAGGAGGTCTCTTACCTTCTAGATGTGATGAAGGAGGGAGGAGCCAGTCCGTGGTGGGCGGGCGGCAGAGAGAGGGAGAAAAAGAAGAGAGAAACACGTTGGTGAAATGAATGACACAATCTTTATGTGGAGCAGCAGATTAGAGGAGTTTTGTAATGAGCAGCGAGTCGGGTTCAGGCCACACGGTGCAATAAAAGGCTAAACGGGGCGTCCCGGCGGAGATACTACTGAAATAGGTTTCTTTTTTCTCTCCACCCTTCCTTCCTTCCTTTTTTCTCGCTCGTCTCCTTCTGAACTCTGGCGTCTCTCAGCAAACAGTCGGCCTCGGGCCCCCTGGGAGCCCCTGGGAGCCCCTGGGAGCCCCTGGGAGCCTCGCCAGCTCAAATCCAGGAGCCGCAAAACAAAACATGTCCACGTCCTTCGTCTTTTGTCCTGTAATATTAAAAACACCACCTTTTTTTTTTTGCTGTCTGCGTGTTTGCTACATGGGCTCGTGGCAAAGAGACTTTTGAGCTTTTGTCTTTTCAAACGTGAAGATCATCGGAGGATCAGGCGGCTTCTCTGACAATATCCTTGCGGGATACAAAAAACATCACAGGATGCAGTCCTGCCGAGCGCTTCACGCTCCACACCGCAGGATATTGAACAGGCACTCAGAATACCACCGCGACCAATCACAAC
Source organism: Nelusetta ayraudi (assembly GCF_046127955.1). Classification (NCBI taxonomy): domain Eukaryota; kingdom Metazoa; phylum Chordata; class Actinopteri; order Tetraodontiformes; family Monacanthidae; genus Nelusetta; species Nelusetta ayraudi. The sequence continues at coordinate 57,836 of NW_027466209.1, forward strand.
ATCCCTTTAACCCGGGAAAGTCCTGCTATTGAAGACTCTTCTTGTTTTTACATCTGAAGATCAACAACTGTACTTTAGCCCTATGTTTAGAGCCTGCTGTTAAAACCAAGTATTCCTTCCAATAGGCGTGCTCACTGAGCCAAGGGAGGTATCAGTGCCCTCTGTGACATCACAAAGAGCGAAAGGATGGACTTTTATCTTTTATTTCTGAGACATTCACTGACAGGAAATGTTGGTTGATATCAGTGAGAGAGCCCCCTGCTGGAACAACGCTTCAATGACTTTGCAGTTACAGCGCTACGGTGACACTGAACATTTGAGCTAAAGCTAAAGGAAACGTCTTTTTCTTTATCAGCAATCTACAATCAAACATAAGAATGGCTGGAATTTCCAGATCCAGAGGCTTGATCAGTGATAAGATACGTTAACACTGTTCTAGAGAACCTCACCATTCAGGTCAAGTGACCTTTACCAGCTTCAACACTGTGCGCCTGGTCCTTCGGCTGCATCGGCAGCCTTGTTTTGTACAAACCTCCCTGAGAGACGCACCCAGACGGGACAAACTAGCCAGAAGTTCACACTGATTTTCTCCGGCCTTCAGGTGGAACCATTCGTCACGGTTGGGTAAACAGTAGAGAATCCTCTAGCCGGCTGCACGACCTGGAGGTTCTGCCGGCTTCCTCCGCCAGGAACGACTGCAGATTATTGTGCAGCCACTCTAAAGATACCCGAGGTGAGCTGTACAAACAACGCAAATGGGACCATATGGGCCATTTTTCATGCTTTAGTCCATTAACTGCAAATTACATGACATTTTTATTACAGACGCAGTGCACCTTTTTCTTTTTTTTCTTTTTTCTTTTTCTTTTTTAAGCCTTGCCACATACTTCCCTGTTCGCCCGTGGGATTTTCACTTGACTTCAGCTAACAGTAAAAAAAATGAATTCATGAGATGGAATCCTGTAACTTATTGTGTGTGTTGAAAGAAGCCCAAAATTCCATTTGTGGAAGAGTGTCGTAAAAGGTTCCTGCTGACTGTGAATAACATGGTATGTGCATTCAAAGTGATCAAAGATTCATAGTGCAGGTCATGTTTTATTGACTTTAGTTTTCTTGGTTGCACAAAAGAATCAACGGTACAGGGGCGCGCAGTGACTAGTGTGTGTGTGTGTGTGTGTGTGTGTGTGTGTGTGTGTGTGTGTGTGTGTGTGGCAAATCTGACTGAAAGTGAAAGTGGTGGCCCACTTCTGTCGCCTTGAAACACAACAGCACTGCAGCGACACACTATCGATAAATCTCCACAGCAATTTGTGCCTCCTTGCACCGACAGTTGTGCCACCATAAATCAGAAGAGGGTGGGCCGTACATGCAAATGAGGCCTTTAGACGCCTCTCATGCAGATGAAAGTCTGAAAAGGAGGGTTTTGTTTGGTTCGACCGCCCGGCTCGTTGCAGATGCACTCGGGATGAGCGGAAGGAGGCAGAACAGCTGTGTGAGGGTGGCGAAAAAACAAAAACACCTTCAAAAGGATCTGAAGGTGGCGCCATAACTGAACTTTCAGTTCTTAAGTCCAGAGTGAAGTGTTGAATGTATCAACAGGTGTTTTGTGGATGAAAATGTGGGATCTTTTTAGGTATTTCTGCATAAAACCTCGGCTGATCTGCTTGGCAACACCTCTGAGTGGACCTCAGCCAGTCGGCACGTGACCAACCCAATCAGCTTCCTCTGAGGAGGAAAGAGGTGGGTTTAGTCAGAAATGCATGTTAATAGGATTTTCTGACAAATGAGGAGGAGTTGTGTTGTTACTAAATTAAACTCCAGTGGAAGAAACGAATTGGCCAGATTTGAATCGTCTCACAGCTTTTCACTCCTGTTGTGTCCTTCCAAATGTTTCTCTTTCTTTCCCAGACTGCAACATGAGCCTGTGATTGTCACGAAGGTGAAACTTTGCTTTAACTCTTAAACTTTTTGCAAGTCAATCACTTCACAAAAGATTTTCCACCCCGGCAGGAATAACTGTTACCTCTCGGTGAAGGAGCTGCCAGGGAGAAGGAGCCCATTTTTTCTTGCAAACAACAAATTATGTAAATGCTCCTGCAGTTCCGAGTTCCGTCTAGACAACTCGTCTTACGTAATTGCGGGGATAAAACATTTGACTATTGATCGTGGATAGGCAGAGGAGAGCCGAGAGAGCCGGGCGCCGATTAAGATGCAGGTCTTCAGCGCTCTGGCTGCTGGGTGCAAAGAAGCTCGACTTTGTATTTGGATCCCAGTGAATGGATGAAGCATTGAAAAAACATCATCGGACGCTCAGTCACCCTAACCCTAACCCTAACGTCAAGCTAGCGCCTCTTCAAAAACTAAACTCAGCACCAATCTAAATATGGATAGTATTGATACCAAGTTGAGTATTGGTATTGGATCGATACCTGAGGAATAAGATTGATACTTTTGATGCAGTTTAGTTCAGCAAATTATTCCAACTTCCTCACAGCTTCTCTCTAAGTATGTCTAAGTAAACAGTCTCTCTCTCTCTCTCTCTCTCTCTCTCTCTCTCTCTCTCTCTCTCTCTCTCTCTCTCTCTCTCATCATAAAGCACAGACAACCTGACTTTACTTTTCACAAATGTCTACATTTAATGGAAGATAGTTTGTGTTGCATTGCTGACATTATTAGGGTTTTAGATTGTGTTACATTGTTACCATTTCTGTAATTGTTACACTTGTTTAAAGTTAAAGGGGAATCATTTAATAGCTCTTATGATTTAGAGTAGTTTTGTAATGTAGTTAGTTAATAAAAAATAAAATATTTGCCTAAAATCTTCATCCTGTGTTTTACCACGATAATAAACTAAATGCAAAAGTTACAAAATGAGTCAATGATCATGACATTTCCTATTGGTATCGCTGATAATAGCCCTGTATTTACTTGGTATTGGATCAATACTAAAATCCCACAATCGCCCACAGCTACCGAACGGGAAGGTTGAAGCCAACGCAATTAAGACCTTAAAAAAAAAATTGAAAGGAAGTTGCTGTCCAAGCAGGCCCCAGTAGTTCCCGACACCGCGCAATATAAATGCGCATAATCGGCGCATGTCAAAAAGCTTTGACCCCGCGGCTCACGGAAAAAAGAGATATCGGGAGCGAGCCGGAGATAACAGAGGTGTTGCTCCTGGAAGAAAGACTTCAAAATGAGAGAACAAAAGGAGAGGGCAAAGTCTTCTCCAGCGGGGAAGACTTAGAAGAAAACAGATGGAGAGAAAAAATGCCCTCGCTGTGGTTTTTGGTTGCGGTGGAGAGCTGGGAGGGAGCGGGGGGGGGGTTATCGTCGAGGTTATCTGCCTCATCTGCTGCTTGTGATCCGAGGAATGCCGGGACTGAGAGCGTTTAATATCCTCTGCGTGTTCCGAGCGTTGCAAATATTATGGTACCTCGGTGGTTACTTTGAAGCGGCGCTATTGATTCGGGCGCCGTGCACGTCGGAGGGGGTTAGTGGGCCGACTGCGGTTTTCCTGCACGCAGCGTCCGGTGGCACCGTTTGGCGGCTCGGCTTCGTGTGGTCGGCCGCGAGAGAGGGAGGGAGGGAAGCGCTCCCGTGTGGATTTTTGGGAATTAGATGAGGAATGTGGTACAAGGTAGCTGCTGGTGGTGTGCGTGTGTGTGTGTGTGTGTGTGTGTGTGTGTGTGTGTGTGTGTGTGTGTGTGGTGAAGGGGGGGGCTCAGGGGTTCAGCATGCTGCCTTTCATCCTCAAAGTCAAACCACCGCGGCTCAGATTTAAACGCTCAAGATACAAAGTCGCATTTTGTTATTTTTTTTTAAATTCCAACGTCTCAGCCAGCTACACTGCTGCTCAGGGCTTCTCTCAGCGTTACCCTCTCAGCGCAGTGGGGCTTTTTGCGCCCCTATTCTGCGATTTCATTAAATAAATAAGGTACATGAATTTCTAGAGAGCCGCTGGATTTAAGTCTCACAGATTCAACATGTGCTTAATCTGGCAAAGGCAGAAGTGAAGAATCTTTCTGTGGAAAACACACAAGGAGGCGGAAGGCACAGCCGGAACCGGAGGAGACTGTTTTTTGTTGTTGTTGTGTTTTTTTTTTTTATCAGAACTGGACAAGATTTCCTCATTAAAATAAGTCATAGGGCCAAAGAACAACTGGCTTTTTTCTTCACTTTGGCAAGAGTTGGCTCTGCAGCTTGCAGCGATACCCACTTGGCAGCAACTGCTGGTGAAAAATCTGCTCTGCATGTTCCGCACATATTGTGTAACATGGAAAGGCATGAAAAAGACACACACACACACACACACACACACACACACACACACACACATACACAAATAACAAAAAAAGTCCTGGAAATGTCTGCAGCACGGAGAAGTCCTTCAGTGAACCACAGGGGGCGTTCATGAGGGGGGAAAAAAAGAAGGACTTTTGGACTGCAGCGTCTCACCAGACCTGCTGCCAGATCGGCAGCTCTGAATTCCTTCCGTTTGGTTATCGGCTCCGTCACAATCAATCACAAAGTCACATTTAGCGCCAACATGTGGCGTTTCTAGGTTCATTTGATTAAAAATAAATCATAAAATAAAAAAGAAAACAAATAACATCGTCGTTCATTGACGTAATCTAAGTCCTCCATCGTGACTCACTCGCTCGCCCCCCTAAAGCTGCCGCGTCGCCGCAGGCCGATGATGTGTCGCCGCTTCACGTCAGTGGAAAGAAGAAGGAAGAAGTCGACTGACGCGACTCCTCATTCAACCAGGGGAGAGTTTGTGCTTGATCGGGCCGCCACGGTGAACGGGAGGCTCGTGAGCGACGGGCTGCTGCCGCCGCCGCCGCTGCTGCTGCCGCTGCTGCTGCTGCTGCTGCCGCTATCTGTGCGAGTGCAGACGTTTTTTATCTGCCCGCCGAAAATCAGCAGCACTGCCGGCATCACTGATTGAAATGCCACACGGCACTTCCTGTTTGCACACGGCGCCATGCGGGCCGATGCGCTCACACAGACCGATGGGGGCTGAAGGTTCTGCTGAAGCCCAATATTGAGCATTCAGGTGAAGGAAATAGGTGTTGTTTGGCGGCGTCACACAGATGGTGCACCGTGTCCGCGTGCTGCGTAAACGGCACGAAAGTCGCCGGGCATTGTGGGAAACGCAGTTCGAGCAGCTTGCGTCGAGACGGTTTAAAGTCGATGGGGCCGGCGGGCTCCTCCACTCTGGCACAGCTGCAGCCTGAAGCTCCAGTCAAGGTCGGCTGGAAGCAGTGAACTTTTGAACTGGAAGCCAGTCAGTGCAGTGGAATCCCTGACACGCACAAACTATATTTGCACAGAAAAAAAAAAAAAAGCTTCCGAGAGGAGACGGAAAGTGTTGCGTCGCACTGAGAGGCTCCAGACGGCGGCAGCGGCGGCGGCTCCGGCTCGGTTACATCATGAAACTAAAAACGTTCTTGCGGCTGGAATTCTGCTCTTTCACTTAAGGGAAGAAAAAAAATAAAAAGTCGTTTTTTAACCCTTGGTCCGGATTTCAGGAGAGCCGACGACGCTGCTCACTCCAGCTCTCGTGGTCTGGATCCGTGTGGGCCCGGCGCCGCCTGACGGAAAGGTCACTGTACATTAGCCACCGAGCGCACGCTCACGAATGCTGATGACGGCGAACAAGAGCTCGTCGGAGTCGGGGAATCACTTAATCCGGGGCTTTTTATTTGGCCGGGGCGCTGAGGAATAGGTCATCCGTCTCGGGGAAAACAGCCCCTCAGGTTAGCGCGGCGGCTAACACAAGCTTTTAATCAGCTGCTGAAGAAACGGCCCCAAAAGGCAAACGTGGCAAAAACAGAAGAAGATCAAAAATGGAGAGGCGGGGAGGGACTTGGGGATGGGGAGGGGGGGTGAGAAAAAAATAAATTCTTAATTTGGCGCCATTTTAAATGCGGCGGAGACAAATGGAGCGGCGAGCTCGTCTCTCCTCGCCGATTCTCTTTAGCACCTGCTGGAGCGAGATAAATGTCCCGCAGAGGAGCATCGGCGAGTTCACAATACTGCTGAGGAGGGAGGGAGAAGCACAGTTCAGCCCAGAGGAGATGAATTCAGGGCGCGCTGACGAAAAAAAATTAAAAATTAAAAAAAACGAGTGCTTTCTTCTTTGTTTCTTTGGAGAAAAACATTTTTTATTTTTTTTTGTGTTGTACTCAGAGTGCTGGCAGAACGAGGCATCGGTGTAGCGGCTGGATGTTCCGGGTATTCAGCATTGGCTTGTTGTTTCGCTTGTGTGTGTGTGTGTGTCTGTGTTTCTGTGTGCTGAACCGGGACCAGAGCCCACAAAGCTCGAGTTCATCTGCGCTCCGGGTTCCCAGCACTGAGGCTTGGCCGTCATAGCGGCCGTTTGCCGTTCGCATCAGAAACCAGCGTCTTGCGAGGAAACAACAACTGACCAGAAAAAAAACAAAAAAAACAAAACACAAATGAATTCAGCTCAGCTTCAGGGACCGGGACGCAGCAAACAAAGTTTCCCTGCAACTCGGACCAACACTGGAATGTTGCGGCAACTCGGTTGGGTGCCTGCGCTTCCTCCCCGCGGCTCGAGGGCTGCGGCCGCCGTTATCCCCGGGGGTTAGCATTAGCAGCTGATGCTAGCTGGTGTCTCCAGGCGGCTGAGGAGAAGATTTATCTCCTCGGCAGAGGCGCCTTGTCCGAGCCGCTACAGCTCATTTATCGGCGCCGCGGCCGGGCAGCTGAGGACCCCCACATCGCCCCCACCGCTATAATGCCCCCCTCCCCCAACCCCTTGCCCACCGGCCCCTCCCCCCTCCACTCCAGTGGACTAAAAGGCGATCGACCATTATATCTGTATGCTCAGCGGCGCTAACCCTCGCGAGCCGAGTTCCTCCAAACAATGAACAAGGCCGTGGAATGAGGCGGGAGGCCCAGTAGCACTCGCTGCTTTGCTGGAGGCCTTTTCTTTTCTTTTTTTTCATTGCAAAAAGTCCAAGGACCTGCTTGCTTCTTTTCACTTTTCACACTCAGCCCACGACAGCTTTTTTTTTTTTTTTTTTTGCTGTCGTTAGAGAAGGAGGGATGCGTGACGAGTGATTCGCCCATTAAGCGACCAAAAATGTTCCTATGCTCACCTCAAACTGTCTCAGTTTCAGATAGCAGAAAAGGTGACGTTGAACATGCACTCATCACCTTTTTTCCCAAAAACGTCAAGGAGGACAGATGGAAGGAAGGAAGGAAGGAAAGGAAAGAATGAGTACATGAAATCTGTAAGAAAATTTTTTTATCTAAAACATGGAACTCTGTGGTCTAAAAATAGCATCAAACACGCAGAGTTTGTTTTTTAGTTTTTTTCACTTCACTTCTTTCATCGCGGAGGCTTTTCAACAACCAGTCGGCCGCTTGATGTCGGCCTGGTTTTGATCTTGCTGGAGTGCTGCTCCATGTGTTTTCCTGCACCGCCTGCGTTATTGCTTCCAGCAGGTTTTTCCTCTCGCCTGCGTCGACGCGTCGGGAAAACACACCGAAGGCCAAAGAAATCGGCCCACTGGTCGACTTAAACAAGCCTGGACTCCGCGGCCAGTGTGGGGGCGGGGGAGGGGCTGCGGCAGAGCAGCGGGCGCAGCGGCGTGATTAATTTTGCGGGTGTAAAAGGCCGGCGCTAAATGCGGAAGAGGTCAAAGGTCGGACGACAATCGGGGCAATTGTCCGTGGGCCGGGGGTGCGGGGGGAGTTCTGCCTGCGCCGCTGCGTTTCCCAGAGAATGTTGGCGCCCTTCAGCTCGGCAGGTCCCCAGCGCCGACCTCCGGACGACCCCTCGTCATGGTTTCATCCCGCCTCTTCCAGAGAGAAGGTGGGGAAGCTCTCGCACGCTGCCCGGCTACCACCACCACCATGACGATGATGACGGTGACGAGGAAAATTTGTCTGCACAATGAGGTTAATGGTGACAAGAGCCGGCGGCGGTGGGAACTTTGTTTCGCTTCCTCCGACGTCTTGATGGTTTTTTGTCTGCAAACTCTTCCGAGGCGTCGAGGCCTTTGAAGGTTTGCCTCGGGGAGCCTCGGCTCGGCCCGCTTCAGAAGTCGACATGGTGATTATGGTTACGCTGCTACTACTTGTAACTCCCCCATCCTTCAAAAAAAGAAAAATGTCTCTTAACTAAACACTTTAGGATAACAAACAGCGTGGGTGCAGATATATGTATATATATTTTTTGCAGCATGAATAATTCAGGAGGCGGCGACTCCCCTGAGTGCAGGCCGGGCTAAAAATATTTCCAGTTTCCGAAAAGATTTTCCAGATGGTAACCAAATATCCCAGTCCAGCAGGGATGATCTGCACTGAAGGCATTTTTTTTTTCCTTTTTTTGAGGGGAACACTTGTTTAAATATCAGCTGCAGAGGAGCATTAAAATCCCAATTATATCCTGCGTGCATATTTTCCAGATGACACTGCCGACGTCTAGACGGGGCTTCGGGACGAGCCAATGACGTCGTCGGGCACCGCGGTGGGTGGGTGGGAGGGTGGTTGGGTGGGGTGGGGTGGGGTGATGTAGGTCGAACCCACTGCCCCTCTTTCCGTCCACTGTTTTTCTGACTGGCCTTGCGTGTGGCCCCGACGGAAGGCGGCCGCCGGTCCTCCCGGTGATAAACTATTCACGGGGCATCGAGTTTCTCCAACCAAACAAATCAGGGGAAAAGGTCGCGGGGACAGCGGCGTAAACGGAAGGATGTTTATAGGGTTTGGCGAAGGCGAGTTATTTAGACGTAAAGTCCCGTTTCGACATCCTCGGCTCTCATGGCCGATGTCAGACCGCAGAGCCGCTGTTTGCAAATCTTTTGCCGCTGCATGTGGAAAACATTTCTTGCGGCAGACCTTCTGTTCTTTTCTCCTCCTCCACCAGCCGACTCGGACCGGAGGTGTCGCACTCATTTTCGCCGGGAGCCGCAGACACTCGCACAGTGACACGAGTGGTGAAAACAAATATTTCAAATATTTGGTGCAGTGGAGCGAAGTCAAAGTCAGTCTGACATCAGCACCAAGGTTCCCCCTCGGACGGCTGCTGCTGACTGGAAGACTGCGCAGCCCCAATCAGGTCTCGGCCTATCAGAAAATTAGCCTTAGCTATCAAGAACAACCGGCCGGTAGTGGATATGCACGGATGGAGGCAAAAACGGATGTCAGCACACAAGTTTAGTGGTTTGAGGTGAAGAAACAAACGGAGGTCACCATCACAGAATCCTCCAGGCTTTCGGTCTGTTTCCTTCATGCTGCATCGACTTTTCTCATCTCTCTGCTTTTCTTTGCGTTTTTTAGGAGGATATTTTTCGTAACTTTGCGTGTTGGTAGCGTCTTTTCAACCCAGCAATGGGACAGAAAGTTCATGGTTGACTTTTTTTTTTTTTTTTTTCGAAGACTCCACATTTTTACACTCTTGCAGCCTAGAACAGTGAGGCGGGAAAAATTGGACCGGTGGCCCTGAGGCAGGCGCCAAAAGAGTCTCAGCTGTACACCTGAGTTTGCCTCAGTCGCCTACAAAGTCATTTTCTGTCACTGAAACGCACCTCGAACGATTATGACATTATGACAAACAAAAAAAAAACGACGCCGAAAGCAATACAACAAAAAAAAGTTGTGCTTTCGGAGCGCAGAGCTACGAAAAACAGATCTGTGATTGTGATGTGACCCTCCTGTGTTCCGCTGAGCCCGACGAAGGGCTGCTGCTTGTGTTGCAGAGGTGCAGGAGCGCCTGTATGTGTGTGTGTGTGTGTGTGTGTGTGTGTGCGCAGTGTGAACAATGGGCGGGTATGAACGCGCCATCCTCACACGGCCAGCGCTCTGACTGACTCTCCGCCGTCCGCCTGCTTCTTCGGCTCACGCACACATTTCATTTCTGTCCTGTCATCTGTTAAACTCGTCGCCGCCACTGTGCCAATTCTCTCAGACGTTTCACCCCCGCCCCCTGCTCCCGGGACTCTGTCAAGTATACGATATGTGGATTGGAAAAAAAAAAAAACACACACACTCAACTGTCAGGGTCGGGGGTGCGGGAGTGGGGGTTCAGTGACATCTTTTGAGCCGTGCAGCCGGGCGAGGAAAATGTAAAACACTCCTGTTGTTGAAATTCAGATGGAAGTGCGGAGTGTGTTTCACCGCTGCGGCAGGAGGGGGCGGCGCCGCAGCAGACGCTGCGCATCAAAGAGGCCGGCGGGGCCCCAATCTACCCCGAGCGTAAAAGAGGAGCAGCGGAGGTCGGCGCAGCGGAGCGGCGCCTCGGAATTCCATTAGCTCGTCCTTTTAGATACATAATAACATGGAAATGGTGACAAGAGTCACACTCCCGACCACAACGGCAACAGAAGCAGAGGAAACTGGTGGATGAATATGTAAATACAGTTTACAGCGGAATTAGATTTTGTAGCTTTCACTGGAGGCTCGTGTTCAGCGGCCGCTTCGCCCAAAACAACTGAGATTTTATTTTTTTCCCACCGGCACCGTCGCAGGATCCAATTCAGAGCCTCTCGTTGAAAAAAGGGGGAGGGGAAGAGAGGAGGAGGGGGGAAAAAAACAAACAAACAAGAACAAGCGACTCGCCGGTTTGAAACAGATGTTCAATCAGGAGCGACTTGAATCCACCTCGGTGTCGACACGATGCTTCATGCAGCAGGCGGGAGAGCGAGAAGCCCACGCAGCGAGTTAAACCGCTGCTGCTGCCACCGTTGCCCTGCGACGCTACAACCGCTCAGAGTTTTCATTATGTTCCGCGGTGAAACATCAACACGCCGGCGGAATGTCAGAGATTTCCTGCTGGTGGCTGAGGGAGAAACGCGGCAGATTTGATTAGAACACTGAAGGTTTTGGTTGATGTGGAAACTGAAACCTGCGTCGAATTCCCAGTTTGACTTCTCGGCACAAATCCTCATTCTGTCCAATCGTGAAAATATTCATATATTGTTTAAATCTCTGCTTGCAGCGCATCAACTTGGCGATTTGTGACTCATTTTCACAGAATGCAGCGTGTTTAGCCCTCTGTTTGCAGCCTCCCCGCGCGCTTTAGTTTCCTGGTAAAGAGTTGGATCTATTCCACCCAGAGGGCTGCGGCTACCAACCTTTGTGATATCACAAATGGCTGATTTCCACAAGCGGACGTGATACACAATTAGTCTCCACGAAAGTGGAGCAAAAAAGGAGGAAGGAGTTCTGCGACTGTAATGACTGTTTGGCTGAGAGTGAATTTTGCGTAATGCGAGAGCAGCAACTCTGCTCTTAAACCGCTCAGATCTCAACTTTGTTGTGGCGAGGCTGTTTTCTTTCTTCCTCTTTTTTTCTTAACAGTAACCCATTTAAAAAGCTGATGAGATGATGAAACATTGCGGAAATTGCTGTAACAGGTCCGAACCCTTGAGGAGAAACAGGAGCGTCGGACAGCCTGTAATCACGTCGGCGTTTTTATGAGGCGGCAAGAAACTGAACTGTCAACGGCAAAACGGCAAAAAAACAGCAGAAGCAGCAGCAGCAGCAGCAGCAGCAGCAGCAGCAGCAGCAGCGCTGAAGCAGAACACCAAAAGAAAAAACAGCAACCCAGGAGATGCTGAATTGAGCTCTTTTAAGAAAGCGCCCTTGGTCAAAAGAATCCCGTTTTAATTCAGCCTCTCCACTAAAACGCATGCGGAAATAAAAAACATAAAGAATCATCAGGAACGGAGAGAATGCGAGATGCTGTGTTGTCGACAAGGATTTCCACTCAAGCCGTCAGAACAAATGTCTGAATGACGGTCGGAGCCTTTTGTCCGGCCTCACTCCCGTCCTTGACCTTCGACCCCACTGACGCTCTCCCCCTCCCTGCTGCCGTCAGCGAGACGCTGCTCTTAAATCCAGGACAGAGCCCTTAGATGGGGGTCCATGATAAAGCTCCAGGATGGAGGTCGGGGGTGGGCTCCACGGCAGAGCTCCAGGATGGGGCTCGTCAGGTTCATATGGCCCCTGAGGTGGCCTGCCGCATAAATTATAAGGGGGATGAGTCGGCCTCTTTAAAGAGATTGCAGTTGATGCATATGCCCTTCTCTCGCTTACGCTCCCCTCCCCTCTTTTGTCACAAAGAGACACATTCGACCATATATGGAGGCGGGATGCTCAGATAAACGACGCGCCGGTTGCACGGCGGACTGGCTTAATCCACATGGAGCACTTCTACGCTGATTTCTGACATTTCCGGCCCGACCGCGGCTTCCCGTTACGTCCCTTCTAAATGGCAGGACCCATTTTCAGGAAGTTATATAACCAGTGAGGTAATGGCTCAGATGGCCCTTTAACTCGGTTAGTAGCAGCAGAGGTGAGTCACCCCCACCCCCGACCCCACCACCACCCCGCAGCCCTTCGGCTTCAGGTTCCCGGTGCTGAAAGCAAATGCGTCCAGCAGCTGGTAGCAGACAGGAGTCTGGCCTCTGCTCAGCTCGGAGCACAAAGACGGCAGCAGAGCACAGCTGTCTAGACAAAAGCAGGCAGCCCCGGGGGTGGGGGGTGCATGGACCCAAGGATATATGGACGCCGTGGAGAAGTGGCGGCAAACACGGCCATCACTCAGCCAGACAGGACGCGGCCAAGCCCCCCCGGGATCCAATATGGCGGCCCATTCATTTCAATGCAGTTGCTCATCCAGACGCTCAGAAAGTCTCGCCATTATGTGGCCCGCAGAACTTGCTCAATTCACGCCACGCCGCTGTAACATGACGGAGCATCAGCCAATCAGAACGAGTCGAGACACAGCACGTACGGCGCACCTGCAAGTACTTGCTAATTGGAGGGTTTTTTTGAAGGGTTTTTTTTGTATGTTTTATTTTGAAATGTGTCTGAAAAAATATGTTTTGCCTTGTATCTTGCTGAATTTCTGCATGGTGGAAATAAGTGGTTCCTCTGCAAACGTGTGTGCCTGTACTTGTGTCGGTGATAGTGGTTGGCTGAGAGGAGCAGCAGCAGCTCACATGAAAGAGAATTGCAAGAAAAGAGCACACACACACACACACACACACACACACACACACACACACACACACACACACACACACACACACACACACACACACACACACACACACACGCAGCGGTCCGGCTACTCGCTACGACAGCCAGGAACAGCGAGCTGCCTGAGAGCGGCTGCAACCTCAGAACAACATGTTCTCGGCCAGATCCGCTCACTGCGACCCTTCGGGTGTGTCTCAAATGCAGGTCGTGATGATATTTACTCCACTCTGCGTATGTGTGACGGTCACGGAGGCTGATCGAGAGGCGGGCCGTCGGCTCACAGCCACTCCTGGACGGAGGTCGATCCTGCTTCTGTGTTTAAACAATAATCATCGGCGATATCGTCACTCGACATCCTCGGCTCCTCCGGCTGCAGCCTTATTAGCTGGGACATTAAATGCCTTTCGTTTTGTTCCTCACCAGGCTGTGGCAAAGGTAAACATCAGGAGGATGGAAATAACCTGCAGTCGATAAATGGATGATGAAAGAAACCCACTTGATTCTAAATTAGCTGGGTAGACGGGTGTATATTAAAGAGTTTATCCAGGCAGCTTTCTCTGTGGGGCTAATGCAGCCGCTTTGTTTATCTCATTAGCGCTGAAATACACGAGACAAAGCAAAATAAAAATAAAAATTCACCTCCGTCTCCGACAAAACGTGGAGATAACAGTCTGGAAGTGGGCCTGTTTTCTCCGCTAACATTTCCTTTCATTTGCTCTAATTACTCGCTTTTCCCCAAAGCTGTGGGGGGTTAAAAAGAGAGAAAAAAACCAAGAAAATATTATTGAAGTTATCACAATCCAAATCTGGGCTGGTGAAAATGAGCAGCGTCAGCTGGTTCGGTTCCTCGCCATCCCTGCGGCTCGGCGGTGAGCTTATCAGGTGGCCCCATCGGCCCCGGCAAGCGCCTCCCTCTTTGTTCTGGCAGCCGAAGAAGAAGAAGAAAAAGAAGAGGAGTTGGAGAGACCGGGATCGTGTGGCGCGGAAGAGGAGAGATGTTATACGCGATTGGTATAAATGCAATCTGGATTCAAGTGTCCGGTGAAGCAGCGGCGGCGACTTAAAAAGGATCCTGAGTGTTTTGTGGAATCGGATAATCTGTTATTCCCAGCCTGAAGGCGGAGCAGCAGCAGCAGCAGCAGCAGCAGCAGCAGGAAGACTGAGAGACAAGAGGCTGTTTATTATATTTTCCATAGTGATGGACAGATATTAGTGTTGGCTGAGTTCACCGGCACGGCTTCCTTATTTAGAAAACATCCTTCACAGCTTTTCTCCTGCCATTTGAACTTTTTCTGCACTTCCCCAAACATGGGGGGGAAAATCCCTTGGCTTTTGGCTTCGGGGCTTTGTTTAAAAAAACAGTTAGCTAAATTGTGCATAATAACCTGCTGGTTGGTGATAGGCTGCCAATCAGCAGCTGAGCCACTTCCTCAACACATTGCCGCTTCGTTATTTTCCTCCCATTCTTAATTTTCCCCCGACAAGAGGCGGCCTGGCCGAGCCACATTAGTGGCAACAATTTTATCGGTTAGCGAGCGAAAAAAAAAAAAAAAACGTATTGTTTCAGAATTCCTCATCATCGGCCCCAGTTCATAACTCCAATTGCTTCCGTTTCCGCTGCAGAAAGTTAGACTGCCGCAACTTAAGGTCCATCCGAAAAAGTTTCGGCCACAGTTGTTTTCAACTAGAAACACACGGAGTGTAAACGGACCAATCAACATCCTTTGAGGATAAAGAGGCGGAACTCTGGGATCGAACTTCAAACCAACAGGAACTACTGGCTGCGAAGAAATCTCATTGGCTCATTGGTTTCTGACCTTTCGACCGACACCAGGGTCGTCCAAACGTCTTTGCTCCAAACGGGCATTCAAATTATACATCCCCAATTTTCAAATGACCAACTGATCAAACGCTTGGGAGCATTTCAAGCCAAAAAGGTGCTTCAAACAGTCCCACCAGCAGCCAGAAATGCATCCATGGGCACCGTGTGAGGAGTTTTGTATTTTAAAGAAGCAATGAACATTTTGCAATGTTTGCATCCGGTGTGCAAAACCTCCTTACAAATCTGTGAAACCCCTTGAAGGGTCATGAGTGGAGAGCAACAGACGGCGAGGATCAATGGGAGGGAACAGAAGGAGGAATTTGCTCAGGAAATGTGACCCTTTGGAACAGTTTCTCCTCTCCGCCAGCCCTGAGAGGATAACTCAGGATCAGTAAGTAACACGGCTGCCACCGCTGCTTCTTCTTTGGCCAACCGCCAGGCTGCGAGCAGCGCCGGCGAGGCTTCCCAGGCCGTTAACGCTCCAGGATTTCACCAGGCAGAGACGTCCATTTTCATCTTGAGTGTTACAGTGGTGAAATTCTCCGAGGACTGAGTTGTTTGGGAAGTAAAAGCCTAATTAGCACAAATAAAGTCTCAGGATAGCAGCTTCCTGGAGCTCAACTCCTGCACGTTAGCTACTTGACTGTTTCAGAATCTCGACCCAGTCGGCTGAGTATATACCAGAGGTTTGCTAACATGCTTCCAGCGAAATAAAAAAGCCTTCAAAGTCCAACATTTCTTCCAGATCAGGGAAGAACTGGACTGCAGGGAGACGTCTGAGTCCTGGCCAAACGTCAGCAGTGGCGACACGACTCCAGTTTGGAAGTCAACAAAATCCTGGTTGGTCGGAAGGGGAAAAAAAAGACAGGGAGCGATGTTTTCTTCCTCATTAATTAGAAAATATCTGCAGCTGGTGGGAAGAGCCATCACAAGTCCCACTGGTTCAAGTGGGCAGTGATCAGCGGAGCTCCAGGAACCTGCAGGTGAGGCAGGGCGAGTTGGAGAAGATGTTCCAGCTTCACGAGATGTTGGGTGCATGTTTTTCTTCCCATTTGTAATTCACCCCTCCACTGCAACACCTGAGCTCAGGTGTGTCTGGGAGTGTTTGTGACAGCCGCCGCCTCGGGGCTGAGCCGTCAGCCGTCTCCTCTCTCCTCACCTGTCCACATCAATGACAGCAAAGACGGCTCTGGGGCATCAGCAGCCGCCGAGACTCGGCTGTGAGTCCTTCTGTTTTTTGTTTTCCTGACGTCTTGTTTGCACTATTTTCATCCTGTCTGTAAGACTGAGGATTGCAGAAATTGCAGATTAAAAGTGGAAACAATAACAACACAACAACACCCTCGGATAAGTTCCACTGCTGATCGTTATGTTGATGATTTCAGTGATACGACTGATAGTTTCCCAAAGCCAGCGGTTAAAAATGTCCATTTTACACTGAAGGAATAAAATCTGAAGACGTCAGAAAGCAGCCTGGGAAACAAACTAACAAAAATGTTTTGCTTTTTGGGTTTGTTTTTGCCCTCTGAAATTCCAAACTGACACCCCTGGCAAGAGTCGATGGGAACAACAATTATGTGGTTGTGAGTCATCGACTCTCTTTTCACGCCTCTGTCTGTCACGACCGTCACGATCAGACAATCTTTGTGTGTGCCTCTGCGGAGCAGAATCAGCCAAAAGACGTGGTGGAGGGAGGTGGAGGGAACAGCATCCTCTGCCTCATCCTGTCAGCTTCGCTCGTCGACACCTTCTGAAACAGGAGGCCGCTGCCGTCACCGCCACCGCCCAGCTCAGGCTCAGACTCAGACTCAGACTCAGACTCAGACTCAGAATCGCGTCAGTGAAGCAAACAAAAGTAGACGGCTTGTCGTGGAGGCCTCAATCTCAAAATTCAAATATTTAACAGAGCAGGTATCAGGACCGATCGTGTTGGCCCAGAAATACTTATTTTTTTCTGGCAGCAGGAAGACAGCCAGCATCTGAGACGCCCAATTTTTTTTTTTTTTCATTTATTTATTTTTTTTGAAGCGAAGCTGTCAGATTTGTGCCGTTGGAGGACTCTGACACCTCTTCCAGATGCAGCGGCAACAGACAAATTAAACGGCGAGCAGCTCGTCTCCGCCGCTCCAGTCGACTGCGCCGACGGAGGCGGAGCTCTGATTATCTGCCATCTGTCCGTATGGCTGCTCGGACTTGGACTCAGCATTATCGTCATAATTACTTTTAACTGAATACACGGCATTATCTGCAATGAGGCGAAATTTCCTCACCACCGGCCTTCTCTTGACAGCTAATTAATAGACCCCGCGTTGAAGCCGCCCCCACCCACCCAAAAAAAAGATTCAGGCTCATCCGGAGTCGAGGGACGCAGCTCGTCTCCAGACTGTTGAGTGCCGAGGAGCCGGCTGACAGTCACAAAATGGGACACCACTCTGAGAATTGGAAAATAAAGTTGGCACCTTCAATTATTTAAACGGCCGGGGGCAACTCTTACACAACCGTGGAGGACTCGAAGGCAGCTTATGGACAAAATATACATATATATATAAAAAATATATATAAAAAAAAAATAAGAAAAGTTTCAATGCAACTAATGTAGTTAAGGAGCAGTTCAGCAACGTTGCCAGAAACAGATTTGAGCAACTTTTTTACAAAATGTTTATTGTCCATGTCAACCTCCATGTAAACGTACACTAGTGGACTCCTCATGCATTTGTGATGTACTGTGTTGTGCTAAGAATCAGTCAACTGCAGTTTATTTTAGCACAGTCAACAATATTCAACCACATGCTGCATGTGCACTCTTCACAACTGTATGTTTCAGCAAGATGACTTTGTTCCTTGAAACACATTCAGAGGACGAGAACTACAAGAATTCAGTTTTCTCATTGTGTCTTATTAACCACAAACAACACAATCATTTCCATTTGCAGATAAATGGACCCTCTTGCTGCAGATAAATGGACCCTCCTGCTGGGGCCTGCAGGTGGAGGCTGCAGGAGACCTGGAGCATCAGGCAGGAGGAACCTTTCAGAGACGCAGAGTTTGACAAAATCTGCAACCTGGGATCAAAACCAGATCCAAGAACCAAATCCAGCTGCCAACATCCAACCGCAGGCTCTTTGTCGACTGAGTGTCCATCTGTGATCTATTAATCTGGGATCAGCCTCAGACAGGAAGTGGCAGCCACTCAGTCTGGAGGAACAATGAGTGAAGCCACTAGATCAAATGGTTTTCTTTCTGATGTATTATCTACAATCTCTCTCCTACTGATGTGTGGATCTGCTCTTTATACAAATATAAGTGACTGTTTTCAGTGAATTAAAACACAACATTTACTTAGTTTTTTTCCCGTAACATTATCCTTCCTAAAAAACATATATGACATATAACATATGTATGTTTCTGTTCCCGGTTCCTGCCAACAGACTGCTATAAATGTACATCTAAATCAATAATTGCCACAGTGTTGTTGGTAAAAAAAATAAAATAAAATAAAATAAAAAAATAAAAAAAAAACAATAGAAAGGTCCTGCAAAGTTCAACACGAGTGTGAATTCACCAAAAAATAATTATAATATTAAAAAAATAAATGAAAGTCTGTCAAAACCCAGCAGGAAAATCACTTATGTTAAGTCCAAACATCAAAGCACTTTGACTTCTCACATACATGCAGCTCACAGTCATACTTATGGTGAAGATTTATTTTGCATCCTTAATTTCATACATGGCTGAGGCCCAAAGAAAAGAGAGCAGAGCGGCAGAGAGGAGAAGAAGCCATCCGGCATTCTGCAAAGAAGCCGTGAGTAGCAGCTCAGACTCGGATTTAAGTGTGTGTGCGTGCGTGCGTGCGTGTGCGTGCGCGGGGGGGTGTTTTTCTTTTACAAGACAACATCAATCCAACACCCTCCTCGGCTGAGCGCTCCCTCCATCCACAGGCCATGCCCGTTTATGGGATAGAAGCTGGCGGGTGAGCTCAGAGTTGGGAGGTAGGGAGAGGAAAGTAGGGAGGGAGGAGATGGAGGAAAGGGGAGGCGGGGGGGGGGGGGGGGGCTTCCTTAATGGCTGGAAGCCAATAAACGCATAAATAAACATTATGAGTGCAGATACTTTTACAGGCGCAGGTGGTGAAAGGCAGCTTAAGTGTCACGGAGAGCCGGCGAAGCGGCGAGAGGCCGGCCTGTAATCAGGTTGTGGCCGACCGTCTCGGCGGAGAGATGTGATTAGACGCCGACACCGGGCGGCCTGTGATGGATATGGGCGGGGCCAGACTGCCACCATCAACTGCTGCCCCATCACTCCCTCAGCTACAGGCACCTCGGACAGCGGATTAGCGCCTCGGCGGAGTCAGCGCGTGGTCGCGGCGAAGCTCCCGGCTCGTCTCAGCGGACACCCAGTTGCCCGCCATTAGTTTATAGCGCAGGACAACATCCCATAAATGTCAGTCAGGAGTTGCCTTTCTGGTCGTAAACGGCTAGACGCCAGCCAACGCAGTATTGACGCAGCATTGCCAGCACCATGCAGAGCAGTCTTTTTCAACCACTGTGCCAAGGCACACTAGAGTACCAAGAGTTAATGTCAGATGTGATGTGAAAATTTCTTCAATGTCTCTAAATTTGTCTGAACCATTGTTGAGTGACTGTGCTTTAAAAGGAACGTAAGCCTGTTTTTCTCCCTCAGTTTCTTCCAGGATATCAGCCTGGTGAACATGTGAACATGCCCAGTTTTCCCACTGAGATTCAGACTATTTTGTCAAAAACTGTCATTATATTATATTTTTGGTGTGCCATGGGACTTTTTCAATGTAAGAAATGTGCCATGGCTCAAAAAAGGTTGAAATTCACTGATGTACAGCCACAGTTTGGTTGACATTGGTGCTTTTGGGACAAGTGCATGAAAAAGGGGGTTACCCTTTGGGCTAACCTTAACCCCTTTTGGAGACCACCAGATAAAACCCATGCTGCTTCTGCAAAAAAGGATTCCAGTTCTCAACAATTCCGTTCCCGCAGCTCTATCCTCAAAAGCTCCAAATCTCAGCCGCTATTAGTTGGTGGGAGAGCCGCAGACAGCGAGCTCGACCGGAAGCGTGTCTTCTCGGTTCGACTCCACCTGCCCTGTGTCCAGTTACAGTAAGATGAAGGGCCGCATTCCAACCCGATCGCAATTGCAAAACCACTTGAACGTTCAGACTTGACAGGAGGCTGATGGGGGCCAGACAACTTGCTACCACGCTTGTTTTACTGGTCTCCACTATGGGCGCGTGTGCAGTCCAGCGTTAGTGTGGAAGCAGAGCAGCTGTGGCAGGCAGCCCCGCCTTCTCCCATATCTTCCCGCCGACTCCGCCTGCCTTTATTTAGCGCCTCATGTCACGTAAGTGGTGTTATAATAAGAGCTGACAAGGTCCCGCCGCTCTCTTTGGCGGCTGCTTCTCACACTAATGTTTGGGAGTCTCTGCGTGCCAGCGGACATCACGTCGCAGCTTCCTGCCCGTCAGGCCCCCTGGCAGCTGTCTTCCATTAGCCTGATATTAGCCTCCGCGCAATTAAAGTCTAAAACACCCGCGTGGTGGCGGCGGCGGCGGGAGGGGAGGATGCTGGGGAAGACGCCACAAACGCTTGGCTGCGGTCGACTCAGTCGCCGACACAACTGAGAGCAGATTGCAGATTGTAAGCGGAGAACCTGCGGATGTACGGCTGAAACACTTTTTATTAGATAAGACTGTAGCTTAACGTAAACTTGATCTCAGGCCTGCACGATCCTTAATCATGCATTGCGGATTGCAGTTTTTTTTTTTACGTTAGCAGGTAGCAGTGTCGAATCCTCGCTAGAGCTGCTTCTTTAGCGCCAACTCCGCAGGCATGGCCAGAGGGCCAGATGAAATGTTTGGGTGAAATATTCAAGGGGTGTTGAATATTAAGCTCATGAGAACTTTCCTGAAAAGTCAGCGTGATTAGAACATGAAAATGTTTAAAAGATGAAAAAAAAAAAAAAAGATTCATTAACTTAACCCATTTTAAGATGTTTGGTTTAGTTTTCATACTGGACCCCAGTGTGACAACTTCGCAAAGATGATGTATCCACAAAGCTGCGCATTTAACCCTCTGTTTGCAGCCTGGTGTTAGCTTCCTGCAAAAACTGATGCTTTGCTGGACCTTCCACATATCAACAAGGTGGTCTCAGATGGCAGAGCAAACAACTAGGCTGTAGTGTCGCCCCTCAGAAGAGGGTGTGTGTGTGTGGGGGGGGGGGGGGGGGGGGGTTATAGGTGCACTTTGTGACATCACAAAGGTGTGATTTTCACAACTGTGTGTTTCTGCACACACTTTGTGAAAGGAATTTTGAGGAAAATGTATGTTGTATTTTGCACTACATGGGACCGAGAAGAAAAAGAAATAGCTAAAAGCTAACACACTACTATGCAAAGCAACTTCTGTGTGCTGAGTACATTAACCCAGCTGCACATAAGACAACATTTTTTAGACCCGAATGCTCACAGCCTTTTGTCGTGTGATGGTGTAAAAAGGTTTTAGGTCTTGCATGTAAGAACCTGCCTTATGGCTCCAGTTTTTCCATCTCCCCATCAGCTCGTACCCTCCCCCTCACCCCCCCTCACCCCCCAGCCAGGCACAGAGCTCCTTGGAAGGCTGTAATTGTGGCTGCTTTGAGGCGGGATTTTATTCAAGGCAACAGTCGTGCTCCCTTTTAAAAGGAGGGATGTGCCTCGAGTGTGGTCGTCTTTAAAAGAAGGCGTGGCCAGCAATGTGGTGCTCAGACATCTGAGGGTTGTTTTTTTCTTTTCTTTTTTTTTTTCTTAACAGAACGCCAACAAACAATTTTCAGTAGGTTGTTTGTTGCAAGTGACAGCTGGATTTGGGTGCGCCGCCCTGCAGGACAGACTTGAAAACTGACTGGGAGTCTCTGGGGTGGAAAACAGGGGTGGAGTCATTGGGCTCGGCCGTCAAACGGGGCCGGGCCGGGCCGGGCAGGCCGGGCGACACGGTGGGTGGGAGCCACGACGCAGCCAACTCGCTTTGCAAAGCAGGTAGACTGATGCTATCCTTCATAGCTTGCCAACACACACTGATTTGCAGTGTTACATATATGTATGTAAACAAACATATGTACATACATACATACATGCATACATAAGTTATAAATCGCCATTGGTTTCCTTTGGATTACCGGTCGTCCTCATTAAATCAGAACTCTGTGTCCTTTAAGTTAATATAAAGGAGCCAGTTGTAACCACATGTTCTTTTTTTTGTTAGTCTGAGCTGTTACAATAGAGACACGCCTCAAGGACAACACTCACACGTTTTCACATCACACTTCAGCGAATCTGTGGTTGGCACAGTGGCACAGTGGCCAATGAGATCCGGATGTGCCAAGTCCAACCTCAGTACGGTTCAGTCTCAGCCCAAGAAGATAACTGAGAATTACACACCGACATCGGGGCTAAATACTGCATCTGTAAACTGAAGATGTCTCCGGTTTGTTCCTGGGCTTCCAACAAAAGAACCGGGTCTAACACTTACTGTACATACATACATATACAGACATGCTTGACCTGCGTCTCCACAGCACCACCTCCACGTCACCCACAGTGAACCTGTTTGTCATCAAGGCAAGAACAGCGTGAGCAGCTGACACAGATGGAGGAGAACCGCAGCAGGAGCCCTCGTGGCACCGGATCACAGGATGGACTCGGAATAACGTGGAGACGAGGCGGAACCTGCTCTTGTTTTTACAGCTGCGAGACAACAAGCCTACGCAAGACTTACACGTACGGCGGCGTGCTCGGCATTTGCGGCGATACAGTCCCAGAGGAGATACGGCGGCAGGAGACGGGTAGTGGTATAAGGGGAGGTGGGAGGGGGGGGGGTCATGAGATCTGCGTTCCATTAGAGCTGCGCCGGTGCACATCACTCAGCAGACAGGTCGCCGACTCGTGACACGAGAAGAGATTTTATTAAAAGGAACGAAAGGGAGGGGGGAGGGAAACCATTGCGCTCCAGTTCACATCAAGTGAAAGTTGTTAATCATGTGATCAGAGGGCGATGAGCGAGGCCCAGGGAAGAGAAAATCTTCCGCCGCGGAACATGTGCGGCAGATGTGAGGGTGAATCTCGACAGAACCGAGTCAAACAGATTTTACTTCTGGAGGAAACAAACCTGCACGTCTACAAACACATCTGGGAGAAGCTTGTTTCACTGGTGCGTTGCCTTCAAAGGCCTGTTTTGATTGAAAACTGATGATACAAGAAACAAATGGGGGGGGGGGGATAGAATAAACGTCTTAGATTTTTGGTCTTTCAGTCGATGTACCATTAAAATAAAAAAATAAAAAAGTAAATATAGACGTAGCTTCTTGTTTTTGTTATGAATAAACGTTCCTCTCAAAGCGCACTGATTGGTCCCGTCCTACTCTGAACACTTAAAAAAACAACAAAGTCTGGAGCCTTCGGAGACGGATCTCCAGCCCGAGCTGAGGGGAATTAAACTCGCACCCTATCCTCTGACCTACTTCCACCATCGTTCTACCTCAGAATACTAAAGTTTTGGTACTTCTGTTTTCGTTCCCCAACCGCTGCAATATAGGACGGTAAAAAAAACATATATAAAAATAACACCCTCCAGTGTGTTTCCTGCTTTTTTACATGTCTAAAAAAAAAAGGAAGCGCTGACGGGAAAGCCAAGTTCAAAAAATACCCCTGGTCTGGAACCACATTTTTTAAAAAGAAATGAAAAAAAGCTTCTGTTTTGTGAACAAAACTCCGCAGAGGATCGACCTCGTGGGGCGAGAGCCGACACCACATCCCCGCCCCTCCCCGGGCCCCCCGGGCCCTTCAGACCCAGACCGCGTGACGGAGGCCCCGGTTCTGCACGGTGGCCGAAGGCAGACGGGAGCGTTTAAGGGGAGCGAGCTGAGTGGCGGGAAACTCGGGGCGGCTTGGACGGCGGCCAGCAGCTCCCAGCGTGCAGCTTAATCACAAGCAGATTTGGAAATTTAAGATGAAAACAAAACTGAGTTGTGGGGGGTGAGGCTGTAAAATTCATGAGGTCTTTGGAAGGTGAGGCAGCCGCCAGGCGATGGGAGGCGCACGCGCTCGTGTGTGTGTGTGTGTGTGTGTGTGTGTGTGTGTGTGTGTGTGTGTGTGTTGGCCCACGCGAGCGTGTCCTGTAGCTTGGTGTACTTTATTATCTGCAACACAAAGTCCTTACGGCCGCGTCTCGTGTCTCTGCGCCGGCCGTCTCCTCGTCCACACGACAGAAACGCTGACGCCGTCGTTTGGCTTTTCCAAGGTTTCGCCGCAGCCGGCCGACAGTTTTCCCAAGGGGGAACCACATTGCGTTACCAAATACCTTTTTCTTTTTTGAGTTATATTTTTTTATTCACGGTCAGGGCCGAGTCAACAAAAGCCGCTGGGTTCACTTTTTAAGCAGAAACCCGAGCGTTTCTGCCGTCTTTGACTCGCGCTGCTGCGGCTCCTGATGGATTTCCAACATTAATTTTCTATTTTAGCAGTCAAGCAAAGCGCCACAATATTCCTCCCTGCCATGCCTCCATCACAGCCCAGATATTTTAATTAGTGCCAGTGTTTCATTATATTTACTCCATTAGCGCGAGTAAGTGGCTGATAGATTCTTTAGACAGCCGCCGTCAAGAGGGGGGAAGGACGGCTGTTTAGCAGCTGGAGGATAAAACGTATTTTTTGTTCGATAAAAATTTGAGAAACAAATAAATCTTTGTAATAATCGGAGGAATAACACACAATTGCGCTCACTCTGCTCTTCCTCTCCGGGCTTACAGGTGACGGAGAGCACCTGAACACAAGCAGCTACGACGGGTGAATAAATCACGTCGACGAGACGGAGCGACGGCGTCTTCACTGCACAGCGGTGGCCGTTACTTACGTCCTGGTAATCAAGAGTGATATCAACTGGCATGTGCGGAAAAGCTCTGATTGGAGGAAACCAATCACGACAGGGCGACGTTGCTGTGCAACGTTTACCTATAGAGCAGGAAGCAGCGGGTGAAAATCTGTTTGACAAATAACACGCGGCTTTGGATGATGCTGCAGCTGTTTTCTGCAGATGTCATTAGCCATACGAGCAGCAGAGAACATCTATAGAACCAACCCACCTCCATCTCTGGATGAGCTGCGCAGAGTTTTACTTATTTTGTGGTTATGAAGTTGTGGAATCAGTACTATAAATAAAATATGTCCCTGTCACACTCAAACTCCAGGAATTCATCAGTCGAGCGGGGGAAGAGGGAAAAAAAATGATGTGTGAGAGGTCGCAGTGAGTTTAACCTTTCACCCGGTCGACATCCAGGCCAAGTATTGAAGAGCTGCCGCTCTGAGGTCACAGAGACGTTGACCTCTGAGGAGCACCGAACCAGTCAAACACATGGTTGTTTTTTTAAAATATATTAACTTTACTTGTTTCCATCTAAGGGCGACCCAACTGGAGTTGGCCCAACACCATATTTGCCAATGAAACGTCAACTTCCAAGTGCAAAATGGAATGTGGAAACACAAAGTCCCTTCAATGCCTCCCCAAACAAAAAAAAACAGTTCAATGTGGTACAAATCAGCTCGTACCAAGACTGAGGAACACAAACGTTGCCCTGGTTTAATGTACTGTATACATTTATGAACTTGTATGGATCTCGAGTATTCAGCAAGTTCAGTTCAGTCAATTCTATTCATGTTTATGAAAAGTGGAGGAAGCAGCAGGACAGGAAGGACTTTACTCATTTCTGGGCAGTTCAGTCACGAGACTTATCAGTGATTTTACATACAGTAATATATTGACGTTTAAAGCCTTCAGCTCTGGTCAAAGTTTGAACTCGTGCCATTTGAGTGGATCACATGATAAAAATCTGCAGTTTCTGTGACTTCCGAAAGTCGGGCCTCCTGCTCGCCAACACCGAGAGCTGAGTTGGAAAGGCCACCAATATCAACTTCCCGAGTGTCGCCACCATCACCAGGCCGAAAGACAGAGAAAGTCGGACAGAACGACCACCATCAGAAGCTTTAGGAGGCGCCACTAAAGCAGCAAATTGGCTGTTAGAAGCAGCCGTATAAATAATGGTTTTCTATTCCATCCAGAATGTGGAGTCACCTTGGACTTTTTTTTCTGAGCCATTATTTTATTTCTACCCTTTGTTTTAGCACACACTCATCTCCCCGAAACCCCACCCCCGGGACTATCGTTTCAGTGGAGGAACCTCGGAAAAACTCACCTGGAGACGAGGACGGGAGGGGAAGGAGCCATCGATTGATCCGAAGAGGAGAGGAAAGGGAGAAAAAAAAAGAAAAGAGAGAAATTAGTTTTGTGGGGAGGCAAAAACTTTCATGAGCAACGACAAAGTCACACGTGTGAAGCCTCCCAGATGCAAATCAGAAGAGAAGGTTCTTAAACAAGAGCAACACGGGACCAAAAAACCCGAAAAAACCCCACTGCGGCTCTTTTGAGTTAACCTTTAAATAATGACCTCCACCGTGCGTTTGCATTAATGGCGCAGAAATTGGTGGAATGATTTTTGAGTTTTTGTCGTTTTGTTTAGCCCTCAGAAAAAAAAAAAAAATTGTGAGGTGCTGAAACCCCCCCGACTGGTCCCTCCATTGTTTGCTTGTTTAATTTGAGGCGGCTTAAAGGATTAGCGCTGTCTGAGGTTACATCGCCGCCTTCCGCTAGAGAGGTCGGGCTATAATCACGGCTTCATACGGGGAATTAAATACAGATATTTGCTCTGCAACTCGGCTGAGAGGTCAGCACAGCCTATGGTACGGCCCCATAAGGTGGTGTCTTTGTTTTTTAAGGGAGCTGTTTTATCTGCAGCTCTTCACCCGTCGCCACCACTTCAGCAGGAAAACTTGATAAAGTATCCCAATTCGTGGCTTTGTCATTTAAAAAAAGGTCTGAGAAAAGCCAACGCCGAGGCCGACCTATCAACTAGAAAGTGAAGGAAATCACGGCCGTCCTTTCACTGGGGACTGGAGTGGTGGGAGAAATAAACAAAGCTCTGAAAGCTTCAGGATGAGTTTCTATTACTCCCACTATCAACAATCTTCCCATGGACTTGACCGCGGTGTGGGCGGCGTCCTGGGCGTGGAAGTGATTAAGTTTTTGTGCACAGACTAAGCCCACCACCCTGCATGTGGAAACATTATTTCAACCCAACAGATTTCATGATTGGTCAATGTCATTACAATCAATCAACCAGATCCACAATTCCAGCGACAAGTCCACGATTTCAGAAAATCATCAGGGAGCCCTGAAAAAGCCCAGAGACAATGTTTGGAAAGGGGCGGTGCCTTATATGATTAAATCAACCAATCAGATTCTGTCATCGACATCAGCAGTCTCTGGGATAATTCTGCCTCATAACACTTGTTTTAGCTTAAGAACGAAAGTAGAGAACAGATGGATAGGATTCGACTTGACGAACTACAAACTGTTATTTAGAAAAAAAAAAAAATCCTGAAACACAGTTAGAAAGAAAGAAAAGAACATTTTCCCGAAATTTAAACACAAATTGGCTGATCTGTTGAAAAGAAAGAGAGAAAAAAAAAGGCATTTTAAAAAATGTCCCACTTTCTAAATTCCCTGAAATGGTGCGAAACGCAAACAAAGTCTCCGATCGACACTGGCAGAAACAAATTGGGTGGTTTTTGGAGTCTGGCAGCCAGTTTTGTTCCGCAAGATAAACAAGCCGAGCGCAGAGAGACGAGAGCGATTCTCTCCGCTTCCAGCCATCGTTAGTTAGGCCGAGAGTGTCACAGCTGGACAACTTATGTGCAAAATACTCTTGTTTGAGCGAGGCTGGAAGGGCGGTGATTGGTCGTCCGTCAAAATAAACAAACCAGTGGATATTTTCTCGGAATGCACCCGGCCCATTATTTTTAGTGTCTAACATCTTTAGAAAAAGGCCGTGTTTGTCTAAAGAGCCGCGATGAATTGATCCCGCCGCTGACGAGCTGACTTTCAGAGTCGTTTCGTTGCACTAATTCGACCGTTTCTGAAAAATTGCTGCTGAAAAGGACTGGAGGAGGGCGCCGCCTGGATGGTCGTCTCTGCGTGTCAACAAGTTTGCATCTCTTCACACTGCGACTGAGGCTTGGAGTCCGACGAACCGCTGCGGCTTCTCGCAGAGTGCATTTTTTTTTCCTCCACCCCGACACAAAACCAAAAGACGCCGTGAGAACTTTCACCACGCCGATGTTCCCGGTTCAGCAGGTTTTCCTGCTGTAGCCGCGTTCTACATCTTTGCCTTTGAAGAAAAAAAAAGTCCGCCTTTAGACGTAAGGCAGAAAGTCAGGAGCAATGTGAAACAAAGTGGTTACAGCCTTGCTGACGCAACCCTGATTATCGCCTCCAACACTCGATAATGAGCTGGAAAAAAAACGTGTTTGCGGCAGCTAACACACAGTTCTCACCAGTGTCTTTCACCCAGGGGTGGGGGAGATGCCATTTACCACCTACACTACAGGCCTGAAACACGACAGTCAACCAGAGAGAGAGCCACCAACCACTGCTAACTAAAGTACGAAGACGGTAAGAAAAGCGAGGAGAGCGACGGCGAGAAACAAACTTAAATCAACGTGTGTGTGTGTGTGTGTAGAAAGGACTGATGAGGTGGAAGGACTTGACGGCTGGTCCATGTGAAGGCCAAGCTGCTCGTTACGAAAGTCAGCCTGTGTTTACTGCAGGCGGCGGTGACTCAACTCCGCCCACACAATTGAGCTGTAAATCAAAGGGCTCCGGACTGATTATTCAACAAGAAAAACCCAGAAATAAAACCCAAACAAACCAACCCTGCAGCTGCTGCCTTCACAAAAATAACAAGGGTTGTCTGTCCTGTGATTGGTCGGAAGGTCAACACCGTGCCTCCTCAACGAGGCTCCGCCCACCCGAACGGCTGAGTCGAGGCCTTTGAACGGCCGACTTCACCAGCTCACTAGCTTCGCCAGCAGCATGTGATCTTGAGTTTTTCATGCATCGGACTAAAGGCAATAAAACATGTAAAACTAAAACCGTGGGGGAAGAAATGCCCAGAGCAAATCTCTTTTGCTCTGCAAAATTTGTGACAGATACTTTGGAAGAAAACTATTTTTTATTTTGCAAATGTTTTGACGGGTTCAAAGAGGCGTAAAAATAGACTCGTCCTTTCTAGTGACAAAGACTTTTTCCATTCCTCGGTTACTCTTTCCAACAGAGAGGAGGGGATTTTATTGCTAAAAAAGGAAAGACTTTCACCTCTTTGTCTCTGGGGAGTCGAGGTTGCCGCTGTTTCGCGGTGTATTTCTGGAGACCGTCAGAGCAACTTTACAGCTGCCAGACAACGTCTGAGGTGACGGAGCAGCGACCAGCAGCTGGGTGAGCGACCCCGGAGCAAAGGCCTGCAGCCTGCCGAACCGCCGCTGTGCTGAGGGAGACGGCCGTGGAATTTACATTCTGAATCAAGAGTTTGATAAAAAAGTCGACCTTGATGCGCACAATCAAAGACCTGCTCGCGGTGACATCTACATTTTGTGATAGACTCGAACTCTTCAGACTATCGGCAGGTCAAGTAACGTTCGGCATAGGTGCAGTACGTTGTTAGCATGTGGCTAATGACTAGCAGCATATCCACGAGGCCACTGGAGGGATTAGGATCGCAATTTGAAAGGATGTTTCCCACTTTAAATGTTAAATCAAAAATACATTATTTCAACTGAAACGGCTGGCAAGTTGAGGGGAAAAAAAATCCCATCTTACAATGACGTTTGCTAGCGGTTATGCCGATCATCCCAACAGGAGCTAACAGCTAGCTCCTGTAAGTTACCGATCCGATCAGGAAGATGGAGCTGAAGTACGTTTTTGTCTTTCAATCCAAACAGCTGCGCTCGCTTTCATCCATCAGACGAGCCGGAAAAAACAAATCAACTTTTCTCCTGATCGTAGTTGCGCCGTCCCACTGCATCTCATCGCCGCGGTAATGAGCAGCGTCGACACAATCAGAAGCTCATCTCGACGCCATAACAATGAAAAGGACCTCATCACAGAGGCCCCGCGCCCACTGAGTCGCATCCTGCGTAAAAAAGAATCAGGCGGCGTGCTAATGCCGAGCGTCCGAGGCTCCTTTTGAGGCGCCTTGTTAAGATGCGCGAGCGCGGAGGAGGCTTTGAAGCGTGCGAGTCTTTGATCAGTGGAGCACTCGACTCCGACGCACGTCGCAGGTACACCGACCTGTTTTTTAATCCTGCACAATGACGGCAGGACGGCGGCGCCCCGTGCACGAACAGGAAGCGGCAGGAGATCGCAATCGCTCCTTGATGACGGACATCTGGGGGCTGTGCAGCCGCTGCCGCATGCCGCAAATTAAGGAAAGTCACGGCAAACGTCGTATTCGCAGAGCGAGCAGGTGTGTGAAGACTGGAAAAAGGCATCAAAGTCGAAATCTGGATCCACGCTGCGTACGGGGAAAACACGTAAAAAAAAAATGAATAAATAAAAAAACGCCAAACGTTTCCTGCATTTGGGCGGTAAAGCTAAATATTTGCCCCGCCGTCCGTCTGTTTGCCGCTGGATGAATCTGTTTGTGTTGCCTGGTTTTCACTTTGAGGCCAAAGTGTTGGGCCGTGACGACAAACGCGGCTCATAACACTCGTATTAATCGTAACCCGGCATTTGCACTCAGGACACATGCGGGTTCAGAGTGTTTCGCCACCAGCCAATTACAACCAATTACACGCCGTGCGTGCATGTGTGGGTGTGTGTGTGCGCACGTGTGTTTGATGCCATTTCCTCACATCACTTTGGTTCCTGTTCTCAATTAACTGATGTTCCTGCTCTAATTTCAGTTTATAATCTGTTTTCTTTTCAAGCCTTTGCGTCGGCTGCGGAGGTGGGCGGATATGGAAGGGGGGTGGGGGTGGCTGCTGCGGCTTTTTCAAGCAATTAAAAGCATTAATGCGTTTTCAATATTTAAATGAAGACTTTTGAAAATCATTTTCATTTATTCCCACTGATCCGTCATGATCGGATGCGATTGGATCCGATGACGCGACCCACTCTGTCGTCGGCGTAGGAGAAGTTTTTTGAACTCCATCAGAAATAGACCACATCCGCAAACAATACACAACTATCCATCGCACATCACTGCCGGTGCCCAAATCCAGCTGTGTATCATCTTCCAGCCGGCAGGAGCCCCGACCTGCCGCGGATACAGCGTCCCCCGCTGGCTAGCTACGGGACTTGAGACTTTGGTTGCCTGCCAACCAAACATGAGCCCACTAGGACACACAACAACACACACACACACACACACACACACACACACACACACACACACACACACACACACACACAGACACACACAGACACACACAGACACACACACACACGGTGGAACAGCAGTTAAGAACAACCCTGCAGCTGAAGCCATATTTTTTCTGTTTCTTAGAACACTTCCAGCCTCTCCGGGGAGCTGCGGTGCAACCTGCACTTCTCCGGTCTTCAGAGATGACTGGAGGAACTGACGTGCGGGCCGAGGACGTCGCACCACTCAAGTCGCTTTGGCCTCCCAGTGAGATTCTGGCCTGGTGAGTTCTAGTGCAGCCTGGAGGACGACGACAGCGAGTTTGAAGAACATGTTTTCACATTCGGCCGACACTGACTATTGATGCGTCTTGGTGCTAAAGTGACAAATTCTAGCGGCTGTTTATCGTGGCCGCTTAGCGGGAGGAGCATGTCGGAGCCGTGCTCAGACTCGCCGCTAATGTTCCGCTCCATTTAACTGTCAGGGCGTCTTAGCGCCGCCACCGCCGCCGCTAACGTCGTGTGAGAATGCCAGCCAGCAGCACAAAATTCATGTTCAGCACTGACCCGAAAAAAGTGTATGTATACATATATACACACCATAGAGATCCAGAAATAAAATAAAATGAAAAAGCTCTGTATACCTGCTTGAATTGCTGAGTGTTTTTGTTGCACAGCAGGAAAACATTAAATTAATCTCTTCAGGCCAGTTTTTCTTTCGCTAACGACTCGCACGATTTCAAGTGTGTGTGTGCGTGTGTGTATGTGTGTGTGTGTGTGTGTGTGTGGGAGGGGGCAGGTCGCCATGAGCGCACGTCTCCTCGCGTACGCAAAGTTATGAATGCAATTACACCAAAAAAAAACTAAAACAAATTTAAAAAAAAAAAGGCAGCTGTGAACAGAGACTGTTTTTCCTCCTCTAATGAGATTGTCGTTCTCACTCAGGAGGGGAAAAGTGGAATCTGGCAGTCAGGCAAACTGCTGTGGAGATGTCAACAATGAAACAAGAAGGAAACGTATTTAAAAAAAAACAAACAAAACAAAACAAAACAAAGCTGATCATTTTTGCATGGCAAGTTGTTTTGCTCACAAAACTACTTTCTTTGTTTATACCACACCTGATGACTTGACCTGTGCTTTCAGTGCAAGTGTCAAGATTCTGTTTGGCGGTGCTGAGACAGAGGATATTTAACCTGCAGTGGAGACACCAGCCGACTGAGTAAAAACCACAAAACATTTCAGGGTTGGATCGGATGATTTTTAATTATTTTTGGAACACGTATCTTGTTAATGTTCATTTTTTTTTTGCCGTTTTGTTGTTGTTCTTAACTTTGGAATCATAATGGCTCCTCTGTAATAAAGCTGCTTTTTTGTTTGTCGAACCTCCAAGACTCGAGCAACTCACAACCAGATAACGTTGATAAACGTTCCAGGCTTCTAACAGTGGCTGACCTTTCGAAGATACCTGCCCGAACCCCACCCCACCCCACCCCACCCCCGAACACTGACCGCCGCCGATTACCGAACATGCGATCACGTCTTATCAACGCCGGCCTGAATAATCGAGTCCTGTTCCGCATCAGTCCCATTAGGAGGCGGACGGCCAGATGCCTCATCAGGAACCTCCGTTATCTGCCGCCGCTGCCTCTCGTCCGTCCTGTTCGCCGGGAACAATTGTAACGTCGTTAGGGAGCTCTTACGGAGGCGGCACCCCTCCACCCCCCCTCCCCCTGCTAAAGAACCATCGGATGATAATCTTTTATCTTCCTCCGCTGGGCATCGCGAAAGGTGCAGATCAGGGTCCAGATAGAGAGGAACGCACTCGTCCATCAGCATTTGTCTCTCTCTCTCTCTCTCTCTCTCTCTCTCTCTCTCTCTCTCTCTCTCTCTCTCTCTCTCTCTCTCTCTCTCTCTCTCTCTCTCTCTCTCTCTCTCTCTCTCTCTCTCTCTCTCTCTCTCTCTCTCTCTCTCTCTCTCTCTCTCTCTCGTGCAAGTTACTGGAAGTTCAGGAAATGTCAATATTTGGAGGTCAAAAGGACGGCGGCTGCTTGTTTGTTTTTCTATCAGAAAACGTTCTGGCAAACTTTGGAGCCTCGCACAAGGGAGTTTGGAACGATTTAAAGTTTAAAATAAAAAAGGCCTCGCCATCGCCACTTCCTCTTCCTTCAGAGGCCACGCCCCTGAGAAGAAACAGGTCGCACAGGATGTGGCGAAGGCAAAACGTTATGAGATTAACGTCAAACAAAGAGAAAAACAAGGATCAATGACGGGGAGGGAAAATGTTTTTCATGATGCTGTTTTCCCACAGCACCAGCGGACCGACCCCTCATCAGACTCTGAACCTAGTGGTGACACTACACAACGTCAGCTTTAAATGTACCACAAGGGCGAGGAAAAAAAGGATAGTGGCTGCTGCTGCTGCACTTTGGCCTGGAAGACAACATCTCTATTGTTCCCAACAGGAAGTGTGGATCCTGACAGACAGGAGGACCCAGGGATGAAGCTCTGCAGAGGCTTCATCCAGGATTCTGGTCTGCGGTTGGAAGAAATATTATTTTTTTTCCAATTTGCCAAAGAAAAAAAGAGCTTGGAAATCACGTGGATGAAGTCTTCAGCACCGCGGCGTCCGCTGGCAATAAATAACAAGCTGGAAGTTCTGACTGAAGCGGTGGGTAGTGGTGGGGGGGTTATCTGCCGGCCTCCTCCGCCTCCGCGTTGCGGGTAAATTTCAGCAAAGTCTTCCGACGGCTTATTGATTGAAAAATTGGCAGCGGTAATCTTTTCATCTTTTCCGGCTGCTCCGAGCTTCCCGCCGCCGTATCGCTGTCTGTCCGTCTGCCGAGTCGGCTGCGTCCCCTCGGGGCTACCGCAGCATCTTATCGTGGCTAAACTCTCCGCTCCCTTCCACCCCGCAGGCAGACTTAATCACAAGCTCGCTGTTTTTTCCTCCTCCTCTCCAGCTGGCCGGTGTGGAGATAGCGCAGCGGCGTCCGGCCGCTCTGTCTGCGAGCCTCTGACAGGTAATGCAATCGTCAAAAACTCTTCCAGACATTCGGCAAAGATCTGCAACGGGATGCTGAGAGCAGAGGGAGGCCAAAAGAATAGACCCGCCAGCGCTGGATGAGGCAGGATCCAACTTTTCTTTGATTAATCGGGCGGTTTTTCTTTTTTCCTATTAATATTTGAGACTAGGATTCAGTTTTAAATGATGAGGTCTGACACAGCATGACAAAGCATGGTTATTATGATTTTAAAAAGGTCTCTCACCCTAAAAAGATTACATATGTTGTTGTAGGTATTTCAAAATACGGCTGTTTAAGTTTAGCTGTTAAACCAACGGGCCGCGCCGTTGCTATTGTGTGGGCGGACGTGAGGTCACAGCATTGGTGGCTGAGCTTGTCAACCCAGTGATCCACACTGGAAATAACTTCAATCGATTAAAGATGGCAGAAAATAGAAGGTAAGACAAAAAGGAAAAATTGAGACATGTTTTGCGTGACTCATTGACGCTTCAACTCATTTCATAACTTAAAAGACATGACGACACTGTTAACTTCCATTATTTGCCATCAGTGTTAAAACATACGGAATCTTTTTAAGGTGGGAGACCATTTTAAAATTATGATAACTATGTTTTGTGTTCCATGTTCACTTTAAATTTTTATTTATTTTTTATTTTTTATTAGAGCGCAAACCTAAGTGCAACGGTCCAGAACAATCAATCACGGTTTTATAGAGAATAAGAGGGGAAAAAAGCGAACTCATTTTTTGTGGGCCGCTGTGTAATGTAATTAACCTCACCCTTGCTGAGGTCATTGTTTCTTTTATACAAATCCTGTGTTGAAGAGGAGACTTTTCCCTGACTCATGTCTAATAATATTTCATCAGCTCTGTTTTTTTTTTTTTTTTTTTATTTCAACTCTGTCTAAGCTTCAATTTGAAATTTAAAAAAAAGAAAAACACCAGAACCATCAATGACAAATTGCTCCTTTTTCGAAAAACTTCCAACTCGGCAATTGTGCCAATTACTGATCATTTTTCGACAAAACTTCCCCTTCATTTAACACTTGTGTGAAGTTTTTGATGACTAAGCCCGCTAAAATGAACAGCTCCTGGTGAACAAATGTAGCATGTTTATTTGACTGTCCCGTCTTTCCAACACTTTTGAGCCATGTGAGGACATGGTTATTGATGTTTTTATTTTTTTCCTTTTTTTTTGTTGTTTTGTTTTGGGGGGGTCAGTTTCTTGTCCTTGGATCTTAAAAATGCTTTGAATCTAAACCATCCTACTGGGCTCCTACTGGACTCAATACCCAAAGACCAGGAGAAGGTGGTTTCTCTCTCTCTGACTCACTCACTCACTCACATGGACACTGACACAATTTGATTCATACATTTGCAATGAGATAAAGTCAAAGTGTTGTGGCTTCAGAGCCACTTATGTGATGTTGAGATGTGTTTTCGGTTATTTGGCTGCACGATTGATGTATGAAAGCTGCAGCAAAAAAAAAAAAAAAAGAACTGTCAGGTGATGAATTGCCTCAAACCAAACCGTTGAATCTGTTATTAGCCCAGATTACAGCAACATTATGTCATGTTTAAGCAGCTTTTAGGCTTCTCGGACCTTCTGCTGCCTGAAAGCGACTGAAACCAGTCTGAAGTTCTTTTGTTTTTGTTTTTGTGCTCAAGGCAGCAGACTTGACATAAAAAAGACTCAACCAAAGTAATATCCCAAAAATAACAACAGGAATAAAAAATTTACTTAGAAACATAATGCATCTTTCTCGTGGTGACTCGCCGCCCGCCTGCCTTCCCACCGCGACACCTCCCATCAGCGCACTGACAAATTAATTGCCTGGGACTGGCAGAGCGCCGCACACATTACGGAGCCGGCGCTGATTAGAACATACATTCATTCTCTGGCGCTGACTGTTTCATGGGGCTCGTCGCAGCTCAAAAGATAACGTGCCAAATTGGCGCTTGATTCGTTGGACTGCAATGCAGCGACTGCGGTTGGAGGCCCACATCAGGCACTGTGTGGAAAAAAAAACCTCAGTGACGACTCCACCAGGGGGATTATGAGAATCAAGGAGAAGAAGCCGGTGTCGTGGCTTTGCTGGTGTTTAAAAGGATAATGTAGGAAGTAGGGCAGCGGCTGACAGCGGCTGCTCCAGACAATTAGCAGGGCTATTAATAAGCTGCATAAACTGGTTTGAGGTGGCGAAAGGAAACAGGCTTCTACCATCCATTCATCATCTATATATATCTATATATATCTCTATACATATATATATATATATATACATATACATATATATATATATATATATATCTATATATATATATATACACATATATATATACACATATATATATATATATAGATATATATAGATAGATATATATAGATATATAGATATATATATGTGTGTATATATACATATATATATATATATACATACATACATACATACATCCTTGCAACCTTTTCCTCAACACCATTTAGCACAATTGTGATGTTGGCAGCAACATCAGACAAGAGCACATTTTATAATTAAAAGAGCGAAGCAACACACGGAGGCTGAAACTCCTTATTCCCCGGGCAAACCTTTAGCACTCCGATCCTGTTTGCTCAGCATCTTATCCGCCGTTACAGCATTGGCTATCTGGAGGAGATAGCAACCAGCAACTAGCACCCGGCCTGTCCAGGCAAGCCCATCGCTGCAAATTGACAAGGGGCCGGTTAATCCTCCAGGTGGAACCCTACCCTGATTAATTAGAGCCGCGGAAGATACATATCTGAAGCGGAGTACGGCTGTAATCCACCTCTCTGGAGACCATGTGCTGGTAACCCAAACACAGCGAGGTGAGAAAGCAGGTCTTCTGGCGCTTCATGTTTTATCTTTTTTTTTCCCCCTTTTTTTGAATTATCATTATTGATCTCCGGTCCACCAACATTAGCAGAATGAACTGCAGCGGACCCCAGAGAGCTTTAAAGGTGGCATTATATTCAAATATATTCACAAAGCCATTGAAAGGGCTACTGATGTTAATTGGATGGATATGAAAGAAGGGAGGAAAAAAAGAAAGTTCCTCAGCTGTTAGCCGATTTGCACCATGAATGAGGTATTCCTGGGAAGCACCGTCTTGGTTTGTTATTCGTGTTGGGTTTTTTTACACTGTCTTCATCAAACAAGTTGCGCTGCAGCACTCTGTGTTATGAATCTTTCATTCCTGTTGTTGCTACGCAAGAAGGAACATGTTTTCCAACCGTAAAGCCATTAGAGTGAAGATAAAAAAAAAAAAATCTGTTCAATGAGCAGAAATACACACACACACACACACACACACACACACACACACACACACACACACACACACAGTCTTCGAAAGGATCAAATGAGAAACCTTAAATACTTGTGCACTTAGGGCCCGCAAGAATGTTTTGTTTTGGTTGTTTTTTTCATGGAAAGAGGAAACACAACTGGTGATATTACAATCAAGAAATTGCTTCAAATATTGCTTGAAATTATGTTTCTAAACAGGAGGCATAGTAAAACTTTAATGCCTGTCGTGTCATCAGTGTGTTGTTTTAGACTGTGACATTGCAGCTGATGCTACCTGCTCAGCATGCTGCCGATTCAGGAAACAAAGTCCACAAATCTTTCAAACTAGCCACGGACAAGAGAAACAGGAGGAACAAGTGTGTGAAGTGGTGACATCCAGATCACTAAATTGATTCAGAATCTTCCGGGTCACCCAGAGAGAGTGCTGGGTAATGAGTCCACTCCAGTTTTGACTGAAGATGTCCTGGACTAATCCTTTGGATCGGTGGTGGATCAGGTCACGAGGGAGCTTAAATTCTAGTCAATTCTGATTTGTGCGTTTCAGGTGGACAAAGACCTGAGTTGAACCAACGAGTTAGTTAATGAGCTGGATGAGTCAGGATCTGAACATCCACGGTGAGTAACATGAGGTGAGCACAATGACGTGCCGTCACAGAATTATCCTCTGCTTGTGAAGTACCGCGCTGCTCTGATCTCCCAATACCACCGACGGAAACGATTCAGTCGGCGATGTTTGATTCAGCGGGCTAAGCTGCGAATCTCCTCGTCTTCACCCACTTCTTCGTTTGTATCCTTTCTGCTCCGTGGCAATGAACTCCTCCCGGCAAAGGGCAACAACTCCCATTGACTTCTGTGTCTGTCATCTCTGGCCTGCTAGAATTACTCTTCAGATCTATATGGCGCCTGACCCTGAGAAGTGTTTTCAATTACCGCCGGCTGGTGTCAACCTCTTGTGCTGAGCCGATTGAAATGGAACACCCGAACTTTAGACAAGGCCACAAAGTTACGCCACCGCGCCACTGCTACTGCTGCTGCCGCCGCCGCAATCGACAACATTAAAGTCTGGGTGGCTCAGAAGCCTCGCAGTGCCGTGCGCACTTGAATTTCTAAGAGCGGGTGGTTCAGCCGAGGCTTTTTTGGAGGAGCTTTGATGCAGCGAGACGCATGAAATATTGAGTTGTTGTGGCCTTGGTTTGTGTTTTGTGCACTCGGACGGCCTCGAGGTCATGTTTACCGCAGAGAGTCACATGACAGCCAAGGCTGAATCAGGCCAGTTGGTGAGGATGGGACGACTCCCCCTGAACGACTCTGGGGGGAGAGTGATTTGTTTCTATGGCGGGCGGGCTTCAACACTTGAAATGTTCAATGTTCTGGTTCCAAGTATTTTTGGAGAAATCCTTTTCAAGAAGCAGCGACCCGTTTGTTTGATTGGATTCACCACGAGGAATGAGCGCACAAAGCTAAGAGGTGGACAAAGCAAAATGGGAACTAATGAGCTCCCCCAAGCATCCGGTATCCTGTTTTCCCTCACAAATTGACATCCTGGAATTATTTATTCTGCAGCCTTGAAAGAGAAGAAACAGCAGGCGTCAACTCCACCAGAAACAAATCCAACAAGAAAGGCAGCAGCCACTTTTCCCAAAAAAAACCCCAAACCATTAGCTTTAAGGCAAGCTAACTTTTCCCAACAATCACACGTACCGGAGGGAAGCATGTGGAAGGAGTTGCAATTGTGATCTCCTAAAGTCCAAACGTTGGTCTGATACAGGAGGTTCCTGGTATCAGGTGAGCCCTAGAACATTCCAGCAACGGAGCCGACGTCTGGTCACGTCATCCGTCTCCAGTCACAACCAGAGATTCCAAACCGGGCAGTCATATTCCAAGCTACAGCCAGACCGGAGTGTTCCGGAGAGTCAAAAGGCAGCTTGCTGTGCTTTTGTATTTCGCTGCTCTTTCACAGTTCATTTTTGTGTGTGGTTGGAGGCCTGCAGAGATAACAACCTCCCTCAAAACTTTATTTGATTGGAGGGAAGAAGAAAAAAAAAAACACTCCTAATCGGTTTGAAAACAAATTTATTTTGAGGCCTTGTTACTCAAATCTTCAGTTATATTTAATTTTTGTGGACATTGAGTGAAAAGCCAAGCCAATTTTCTGGTATTTTTGACAGAACTTGCGTTTTCTACAGCTCCAAAAAATGTGGAAAAAACAAGCCTGGTGTTGTTTTTCGGCCTGTATCTAATCACGGTTGGCTGCTGTTGAGAAAAAATAGATACCAACATAAAAGGGAGATCAGGGGAGAAAACCCTGAAAGAGTAGCTGGTTCTGGATACTCAACAGTTCAAAGACCCATTGGTGACCTGCAGCAGCAGCCTCACCTCTGTTTTCTCCATCTTCCCAGAAACTCTTTTTCCCAAATTGAGTTTTTCTCGTTACCATCTAATTATGGTTTTGGATATTTGCTTGCAACGTCAAATCTGCCTCATGCTCTAATTTCTGGGTTGGTTAATATCAGGGCGGCGGTTGCAAACCAAACAGTGGGCAACATATGGTGCCATTAATGAAGATTATCCCACAGCCCTTCGCTCCCTTCTCTGGAAGTTATCTCCCTAATTATGTCATCGCTACTGGATGTCTTTGAGAGATGAAGTAGCGCCATCATAAATCTGCCTCAGGAAAGGAAAGGAAAAAAAAATGTGATTCTTTATATAACAAAAACGTGGGATAATTTAGCCGAAGAAAACCAAGAAGAAACATGAAGGGAGGTAAAAAAAAAATTAAAAAATTAAAAAATAGAAAATAAAATGTCTGTCAATAGAAGGATCTGGGAGCCTTTCAACATGAATCATTTAACCTGCTACCGTGTTCCCTGAGAAGTGGAATGTGCACGGAAATAGACATCTTGAGTTTTGTTGGGAGGGGAAAGCCCTGTGTTTTCAGCGAACACAGGGCGGTGAAATTCACCGTCTCTCTTTTTTTTCACCGTCCAGCAGCCAAAAAGAGAAGAACCTGAACAAGAGTCGAAGACTTCCTGTGAAGTCGAGAGCAACACATGAAGATGGTGAGTGGCAAAAGCCTGATGACGTGACCCAACACACTGCTTCTGATTCTGCCGGAGGTCTGCTAGACTGACTTTCCACTAGGGAACATGGGAAAATTTTCTGGAAAGACGTGTTCACCAACAAAAGCCACCACACAAAAGATTTTGCCCCGCTAGTGCCATAAAGCCAAGCGGCAGAGTTCAGAGGAACGACAAACTCTACTCGGACGAGCAACGACAGCTGCTGCCGATGATACACGTTGAGTGCGAGTTGTCGGAGGATCCATTGTCAGTCGGCATTCCAAACACGCTAGGCACTTCCTCCGCATACGTTGTTTACTTCGAGTTTGATGAAGTTCCCTCGTCGGTGAGGACACAACAGAGGAGCAGGTGGAAAACAGAACTGATAAACAAACAAAAGAAATGCCTTCACCTGCTTGGAAGCGTCTCTCGCCTGATCAGTGGAGACGTACCTCATTGCATCTTATACTTCCACCATCTGCGGCACCTAAATCTAAAAGAGTTGTTCCGAGATATTTTTGTTTGTTTGCTTGCTTTGAAATGCCAATAAAGAGCGGAGCGTTCATGAGAGGCTGGGACATCTTTGCTCCACTTGCCTCAGCAGAGATTGATGGGAAAAACAAACACCATCGCAGGAAGGCCATAAATCTGACTGTTGCTGTCGATTCCCATCGGGATATCAGCTGAGCTTCCGGAGACCACGGCCTTCACAGCTCCCTCATCCCTCGTTCCCAGAGCGGAGCCCCTCATTCCCCGGGAAGATCGGGTCGAGGAAATTTCTCCTCTTGCCGCTGGCTGCAACTTCAAGCAGCTGGACGGTGCTGCTAACTCCAGATTGCCTGGCAGTTGGAGGATTGCAGGTTCGAATCCCAGACCACAGCATTTCGAGAGGGGTCTGTAAGTCGTATTCAGGTAGTCGTGGATAGATAGGTGGGTTGGTAGGTGGGTAGGCAGGTAGGTAGATCGGTGCTTCCAGCTCCCTCATAGCTCATGCAAAGCCAGAGCGGGAACTTCTTCACAGGAGGAAACAAAGTCAATTTCTCTCTGTGTGCTACGCAAACATACTTTCCATCTGCTGCTTCCACGCCTGCCGCGTTGACACAGTCGAAGGGCAACGGCGGTTTCTTTTTCTCCCCTTTTTTTCCGTTCCTTTTCCGAGAGATTCTTTCGCAGTGTCACAGCAAAAGAACGCAGCGTCGGGTTTGGCCGGGACTGTGTTTTCGGGAGTGCAAAGTCGACAGAAAGGCTGAAAGGCTCCGTTCTTCTGAGCAGCTTTTCTAAAACTTAATTCAGCTTTGTTGGAAAACAAACGCAGTATTTTAAGATGCAGTGCCTGTCGGCTGACCAGCAACCCCGAATCCCCCCACCCTCAATCCCCGACGACATCCCCTCTTGTCTTTCCTCCAAATTCATTTTTAATGGAAAAGAGGTGCAACTGTTATCCCCTCTTGAGGTTCAGTGGACTGTGGCAGCGGCAGCGGCTCAGACAGGATGTTCACACTGTTGGCTCGTGGAAAGAGAGGGAAAAAAAAAGTTGAGAGAGAAAGCGTGCGAGAGAGAGAGAGAGAAAGTGAGAGAGAAAGAGGGAGGATGAACCAGAAGGAACAAGCAATTACTGTAAGCTGGTGTGACAGTACACAAGAGGCAGTGTCTGCAGCCCCGGGAAGCGCTACCATCACTCTGGGAAAAGAAGAAGAAGGAGGAGGGGGTGTGGGTGGGGGTGGGGAGGGGGGTTTCTGCATAGTAAATAAACGCTGCATGCACAATTGCACGGACGAGAGGTCGAATTCTGCCTTTCTTCAGCCATGAACAAAGACGGCTACTGTAAAAACTGCTTTTGCTGAAAGGGGGGGAACAGTGGGAATGAATAAAAAGAGGGAGGGTCAGACGAGTGGAGCGCCAGCAGCCGGGCGAGAAAGAAAAGGAAAAGTTTCACTTGTTAGGACTTGATAAGACGTGGCTCGGCTTCGCGCGTTCGTCCGCACGGAGGTTCGTCGAACCTTCTGAAAGCGCTCGAGTCGAGTGGCGCCGAGCTGAACGAGCATTTCCCTCCCCGCCACTCTGAAAGCGCCGGCAGGAATTTTAATGGGGCGAAGCGGCGGCGCGATGAAGTCGGAGCGCTGCACGCCACATTAACCAGCAGCGGCGGAGGCCCGGAGATAGTCCAGGCCAGGCAGAGACAATAGCATGTAGCAGGGATTAGCCGCGACACGTTTGACCTTCTTCTGCAAGTTTTTCTTTCCTTTTC